>NC_083773.1:27625633-27925633 GCF_963514075.1 Conger conger | reverse complement strand
CCCGGCTATTATGCGAGGCCCGGCTTCAAATAGAATCCCGGACACAATTTGAGGATTTACTGTATTTGCATTGTCTTGCCTGTAGGCCAGCGTCACAAACTGAGTGGATAGGGGAATGGTTCTCCTCGTGTGACGCACTACGCGGAGAACATTCTCAACCGGTTGAAAATAGGACGACACATTTAAAACGCTTACTTCTTCCCACCGTGTTACACCTTTAAATCACTTGCCAACACAGAAATGTACTGACAAGTATGACTTAGCTAAGTGTACTACTGATTCAACAAGCTAGACAATGGGTCAATAATACAATTATGGTAAGTGACTGTTGACTACAAAATGGGGAAAATATGAAAATTGAATTTGTGTGGGTTCAACTGTGCAGTAAACGTGTAAGTGGGGACAATCGGCACATAACGGGCACTATGACAACCCACAAGTTAAAGTGGGGGTTTGCTTCCTCATATCTACAACCTTAAACTCAAACCGAACCGATTGAATGGTTCTACAAACAACGCCTAGTTTGTCATAGGTCATGGTTTGATGAAAAGGACACAAGCCTCAGGGAAAACGGACTTGTACTCGACACACACGTCAGAGCCATTCATTCAACTGCACTGCCATATTTTTATTTGATCTTTTAAATGATCAGTTCCTGCAGAACTAGACAGAGTTCAAACTATTGAAAAATTCCCAGACTGATCAAATCTCTCATTTGGAATGGATGTAAACAATGCTGTATAATGGAAGATCTCAGAATCCATATAGGCCTATATCATGCTCCTGATATACAGTACCTGGTCTTGCTTTTAGTATGGAAATTGGAGCTGATGGGTCATATGTTATGCAAAAGTGCTCTGGTCAGGAATATGATTGGTCCAGTGAGATGAAAATTAAATCAGTGAGGAAGTGGGACCCACTCTGGTGGGAGTAAATGGAAGATTGGGGAAAGGCGTCTGAGTCAACATGTAGCCTGGAAGGCAGTGCTGCCTCTAAGGTTGTCTCTGCAATGCCCACCCATGTTCCAACTTTGAGTGTTGTGGTTATTGTATCATTATTATTATTATTATTATTATTATTATTATTAATAATAATAATAATAATAATAATAATAATAATATCAGTAAATAGGGTCAGTAATTGTGGTAAGAAACGCACATTTGATGATTGTGAATTAGTGCAATATGTAAGGAAAAACAGAAGAGCAACTCTTCCTCAGGTGACTGAGAATGTCAATGCAGGATATGATCAGACAGGGTCAGCAAGAATAGCTTCAATGCACCTTGGCATAGACTATACAAGTCTGTCAAACTCTACTGGAGGGATGAAACACCATTCTTTCAAAAGATATTCTCTCATTCAGTGTTTTGATGATGCTGGTGGAGAGCGCTGTCTAACACATTGGTCCTGAATTTCCCACTGGTGTTCAATTGGGTTGAGATATCTGGTGACTGTGAAGGCCAAAGCATATGATTCACATACTTTTCATACTCTTCTAACCATTCACTGACCCATCATGCCATGTGGATGGTGGGATTACTGTAATCCTGGAAGAGACCACTCCCATCAGGATAGAAATATTTAATCATTGGATAAAGGTGATAACTTTGTATTGATTTTCAGTGACATTTCAAGTGTACCCCAATCATGCCCAGATAATGCCCCCCACAGCATAACAGAGCCACCGGACCCCTCACTGAAGGGGTCAAGCATTCTGGCCTGTAACATTCTGTTGGTGTTTGCCACACATGCACTCACCCACCAAGAATATGGTGATTGATGACTCATCTGACCATTTCCCCACATCTCTGTAGACCAGTGCCTATGGTTTCTGTACTACTGAATTCTCAAATGTGCATTCATCTTTGTAATGATGGGTTTATGTACTGCAACCCTACTATAATATCGCTCTATGTAGTTGACTGTTCTTGCTGACAGTCTGATTGCGCCCTGCATTGACATACTTAGTCACCTGACTATACACTTTTATTTCAATACATTTACTTTCATGTTTCAATGTTTATTTAACAGTAATCTCATTATTTCTGAAAACCATAGGTGTCAAAATTGTTGGCACCCCTAAAAAATAATTAATTTAATCTTGTTTTTTTTAGTAAATCTTAAATCATTATATTGTGTCATTCCATGACTTCCTGTTTCACTAGAGTAGACAAATGAGATAACAAGCATGCAAAATCCCTTTGTCAAGAATCATCATGGGAAAAGCCAAAGAACTATTAAATCAAGAGACAGATGGTAATTGACCATCACAAGGCACAAAGAAATACATAAACTGTTAAACATAACACTTAACACTGTAAGAAAAATATAATAGAAACATGTCAAACATATGGAATGGTTGCAAATTTTCTAGGAAGAGGACGGAAGTGCACGTTGGCCCCACGGATGGTGAGGAAGACTTGGGGGGCAGGGAGGATAGAGAGGGTAATAGGTATAGACTGCCCAGACGGAAACGGCAAAGGCTACATTTTCATTTTCATTTTCATTTTCATTTTCATTTTCATTTTCATTTTCATTTTCATTTTCATTTTCATTTTCATTTTCATTTTTGTCATTTGGCAGACGCTTTTAATCCAAAGCGACTTACAAGTGCATAGGTTCTACCATAAGTCAAAGCATCACATCCAGAACTAGGAAAATACACATAGAATGCTGTTCTAAACAGTTGTCATCATAAGTGCAATTTTTTATTTTTTTTATTTTAATTAATTAATTTATTTTTTGGGGGGGGGTTAGACAAGGATAGGGATAACAGAAAGGAGGGGCGGGGGAAATGAGGAGGGAGGACTAAGGTAGAGTTTGAAAAGGTGGGTTTTGAGTCTGCGTCAAAATAGGGGGAGGGATTCTGCTGTCCTGACAGTGGTAGGCAAGTCATTCCACCACTGAGGAACCAGAACGGAAAACAGGCGTGAACGTGCAGCTCGACCGCCAGGTGCACGTAGAGAGGGAACCATAAGGCGACCAGAGCTGGCAGACCAGAGTGGTCTAGCTGGGGAGTAGGGAGTGATCAAGGATTGTATGTAAGGTGGGGCAGTCCCCTTAGCAGCCTGAAATGCCAACACTAGGGCCTTGAAACGGATGCGTGCGGCAATAGGAAGCCAGGAGGGTGACATGAGCCGACCTGGGCTGACTAGTGATCAGGTGGGCTGCAGCATTCTGGACCAGCTGGAGGGGCTTGATGGCACACGCTGGGAGACCGGCTAGGAGGGAGTTGCAGTAATCCAGGCGGGAAATGACGAGCACCTGGACTAGGAGCTGGGTAGCTTTCTCCGTCAGGAGATGACGGATACGGCGTATATTATACAGAAAGAACCTGCAGGTTCTGGCAGTGGAGGATACTTGTGGAGCCAGGGTGAGGCAGTTATCAAGAGTTACCCCAAGATTCTTTGCCGTACGGGAGGAGGAAACTACAAAGTCCTCAACAGTCAGTGAGAGGTCTTAGCAGGGATGTAGAGAAGCTCAGTTTTGGCAAGGTTGAGCTTCAGGTGGTGGGAAGTCATCCACGCAGAGATATCAGCCAACCAGGCAGAGATCTGTGTGGTGACTTGGGTGTCGGGGGGGAAGGAAATAAAGAGTTTGGTGTCATCAGCGTAAGAATGATAAGAAAAGCCATGGGAAGAGATAACAGAACCAAGAGACATGCTGTATAGCGAGAAGAGGAGAGGCCCAAGAACCGAGGCCTGCGGGACTCCAGTTTGTAGGGGGTGAGGGTCAGAGACTGAGCCCCTCCAAGTCACCTGGTAGGAGCGACCAGAGAGGTAGGAGGAAAACCAAGCGAGTGCAGACCCTGTGACACCCATCCCAGACAGCGATGAGAGCAGAATCTCATGGTTGACTGTATCAAAGGCGGCCGACAGGTCGAGGAAGATGAGGACAGAGGAGAGGGATTTGGCTTTAGCAGAGTAGAGTGCCTCAGTGACCGCGAGCAGGGCGGTCTCAGTGGAGTGGCCACTCTTGAAGCCAGACTGGTTGGGGTCATGGAGATTGTTCTGGAGAAGATTAGTGGACAGTTGGGAGCAGACCGCCCGTTCCAGAGTTTTAGCGAGGTAGGGAAGAAGAGAGACAGGCTGGTAGTTGTTCAGGGCAGAGGGGTCAAGGGTAGGTTTTTTTGAGGAGGGGAGTGACTCTGGCCCTCTTCAGGGAAGAGGGCATGGTGCCAGAAGAGAGGGAGGTGTTGATTAGAGAGGAGAGAAAAGGGAGAATGTCATCGGATATAGATTGTAGGAAGGGAGAGGGGATGGAGTCAAGAGGACAGGTGGTCGGGCGGTGGGATGTAAGGAGTTTCAATGAAAACAGTTTGCGGGGATTAGAGGCGGCCGCGTTAATTTTCGAGTGAAAGAAGGAAGATTTAGCTAGAGAGACAGAGGAATGGAAAGATGATAAGAGGGCATGGGAGGAAGCTATATCACTGGGGAGACAGGACCTTTTCCATTTTCGCTCCGCTGCCCACAGTTTGGTTCGGACAGCTCGTAGAGCATCAGAAAGCCAAGGACTGGGGGGGGGGGAGGCCCGAGCTAGTTTGGTGGTGAGGGGACACAGAGAGTCAAAGGAAGATGAGAGGGAGGACATGAGAGTTGTAGCAGCATCATCGGGAGACAGTCGAGAGAAAGACTCCGCGGATGGTAGGGAGGAGAGGATTGTAGATGAGAGGGTGCAGGAAGACAGGTGGCGTAGGTTCCGCCGACAGGTGACAGTGGATGGTGGGAGAGATGGATGGGTGTTAGAGGAGAGTGGAAGAGAAAAAGAGATGAAGGAGTGGTCAGATATATGGAGTGGTGTTACAGAGAGGTTGGTTGTTGTGCAGCTCCTTGTGAAGATGAGGTCAAGAAGGTTGCCTGCTTTGTGGGTGGGAGGGGAAAGAGTGAGGGTAAGGTCAAAAGAAGAAAGGAGGGAGAGAGAGGTAGACTGGGTGGACTCTGAGTTGAGGTTGAAGTCACCCAGAAGGATCAGGGGGGTGTCATTGACTGGTGAGGAGCTGAGGGGGATGTCCATCTCATCCAAGAAGCTCCCCAGAGGACCCGTGGGGCGATAAACAACAATAATAAACAGTTTGCACGGCAAAGTAACAGAAACCGCATGAAATTCAAAAGAGGAGGTTGCGAAGGATGAGGAGAAGACATTAGATCTCCATGAGGATGAGATTAGGAGACCTGAGCCACCTCCTCTGCCAGAGGTTCTGGGTGTGTGGGAGAAAGAGAAGGCAGAGGAAAGGGCAGCCGGGGTGGCTGTGTTCTCTTGTGAGAGCCATGTTTCAGTTAAAGCAAGAAAGTCAAGGTTGAGGTGGGAGGCATAGGCAGGTATGAAGTCTGCTTTCTGGACAGCGGACTGGCAGTTCCAGAGGCCACCAGCCACACAGAGATCAATACCAGCGGATCTGAGAGGGAAGATGAGGTTTGAGATATTCTGCCCATGTTGGCAGGAGGCGAACCTCCTACCTGACTGGGACCTGGGGACAGGAGAGAGGACAGGGACGGGAAGGAAACACATGGAGGGAACTAGGGAGGACAAGAGGAATACTACACAGTGGAATGAGGGCAGGCAGCAAAAACAAAATCAAACATCAGGCTCTCTGACAGCCTGGATGGACACCCGTAGATAGACACCCTCGACTTTGTACGCCTGCGACTTCGTATGCCGAGGCAAGTAGCCGAGGCTGCCGCACATAGCTGCCGCTGGTGCGCTACACAACTGCTTAAATAACACTGATGCTGAATACAGAAAATGCTACCAACCCACTGCAGAACACTAATGCACACTGAAGTGAGTTCAGGTGTGCCAGTAATTATACCCTGAGCAGGGTGTAAACTATTGGCTCCTCCTACAACAAAAGCTGTGGCCTACCAGCCAGTAAAAACAATAGCCTAACTTAATACCCTAGCTCACCTGAGAGAAACAAACACCTAACCCAGTTTCACTGTAAATAAACACCACTTGTATTAGCTAACAAACAAACACATACACAGCAGAACACTATAATGACAACTAAACTGAAATAGAAACAGCAAACAAACAAATACTTAGCTAATCCAGGAGAAAATGCTACCAACCCACTGCAGAACACTAATGCACACAGTGCATACATGTAATGGTGAAAGCAATAACAAAATCTTTTCAGGGCAAAAATCAAGTAATGGTGGCTTGGGACAGCAGGGAGTGAGGGAACAGCAAAGCAACAGACTGAAATGTCTTTGTTTACATGGTAGAAGCATAAAAATTTAGTTTTTGGAACTTGAGGCAGTTATTATTAGTGGGGGCTATGACATTGTAGGGATTACAGAGACATGACTTGGGAATGAAGATGGGGATGAATATAATATAGAGGGGTAAACTTATTAGGAAGGACAGATCTAGGAAGAGAGGTGTTGCTGTTTATGTAAGAGAAAATCTTAGTATGCAAGAGATTCCAGAAATTGACCAACACATGCCTAGTGAGGATATTTGGATTAAGCTTATTGGGGAGGAAGATGAAGGTCTTAACATTGGAGTGTGTTATCGACCGCCAGCTTCAGATAGTAGTGTAAATACAATGGTCATTAAAAATATAAAGGAAGCTTACTAGGGAGGCGAGACTATTATCATGGGAGATTTCAATTACCCAAATATTAACTGGAATTTGGTTACCGGACAGGGAAAAAGCAAGGAGGAATTTTTGGATGTTATAAATAACCTTTTTTTGACACAGTATGTCAGTCAGCCTACAAGTGGGCAATTGATTTTAGATCTAGTAATATGTAATGATTCAGACAGAATTTGCAGGATAGGATGGAATCACTTGGGACAAGGGACCATTCCACAATAAGTTTTTATGTATTTTGGCAAATTAAAAAGGGGTTCCTCCAAGTCCAGGATTTTTTGCGATCAAATTTAAGTAATGTAGACTGGGAGCAAGTTCTTGATTGCAGGACTGTGAATGAAAAGTGGAGCTAAATGGTTATACTTTTTTTTGTATTTTTTTATTTTTTCTCCCAATTTGGTAGCCAATTGTACCCCGTCTAATACAATTAGATCAATATTAGACACACCGCCCACACACGCCTTCTTCAAGCCGTCTCGCCGCTGGTAACCGTGATTCCGAGTCGCCCGAGGTGCTTTTTTGTGTGGTGATCTACTAACCCTGCCAAGTCCCTCCCTCTGGAGCAGCGAGCCAATTATGCTGCTCCACGTGAGCCGGCAAAACTTGGCTTTTTGGCAGGACCGAGAATCGAACCCCGGTCCCCGGTGTGCAACTGCAGCTAACTGCAACCGCAAGTCTGCTGCATCTTAGCCTGTTGCGCCACCGTGGCTCCCAAAAGGGTTATACTTGACGCACAGTGTAAATTTATTCCTAAGGTGCAGAAATGTAAATTGAGAAAACAATCTCCACAGTGGACGAATACAGCTTCACGTAAGAGTTAGCAAAAAAAGAATAAACTGTATCAGATATATAAAAAGGACAGCACTGAGAGTAATAAAGCTGAATATTGTAATATGCGTGCTAAGGTTAAAAAATAACGAAGGTGGGGTGTCTCGGTGGCGCAGCCTGCAGAGCACTGACCGCATGCTCATTGCGAGCCGTGACGTCGGCGGTTCGAATCCAACCGTCCGACATTTGTTGCATGTCTTCCCCTCTCTCTCGCTCCCATTCTTCCTGTCTCTCTATACTATATACTGTCCAATAAAGCTGAAAAAGGCCTAAAAAAAATAAAAATAACGAAGGTTAGCCAAAAGCAATTTTAAAGGAAAATCGCAGATGATGCTAAATGCAATCCCAAACGCTTCAATACTGCAGTAGGAAAAGGAAAATTAAAGAGGAGGTCAAGTGCACTTAGAATAGCAAGGCAGAACTGCTGTATAAGAATAAAGATATTGCTGAGGCCTTAAATGGCTACTTTGTTGAGAATTTTACCAGGGAGGAGGTTACCAGTAGGCCGGAAGGCATTCTCAATACTAACAATGTTTTAGCCAATATTGAGATAGGGGATAAAGAAATATTGGATAAGTTACATAAACTAAAGACAAATAAGGCAGCAGGCCCAGATCATTTTTAAACCAGTGGCAAGTATTTTTAGACAGTCCTTAGAAACTGGAGAAATACCGGATGACTGGAAACCAATATATAAGAAAGGGCACCGTACCGATCTAGGAAACTACAGGCCTGTCCAACCTGGTCTAACAACCCATTTGTAACTATGGCACAAATTTGCATGCTCTCGAAATTCGTAACATCATTACCAATCGCTGACAAACATCACGTGACTTTACAAGACCCCGACAGCGGTCTTGAAATGATACTAGACGGCTGCCGTTTTTCTATCACCAATGAATCAATACAGGTAAGCCAAGGTCGATATTTAATTTCAAACGTACATTTGTATATAAGTATTCTCATTTCGGAATTGCATTTTGATACAATATGATGAATCATTCTCTAGCTTTTTCATCGCATTTATTATGACATCCCAATTTGTTTATATTAGCTTAAAGGTAGCTACGAAGCTAGCTGGCTAGCGAGCTAGGTGCACTTAGATCAGTGAGGCTGCAGTATTCTCATTAGTAATGCGTTGATCTCGTGTGCTAGCCATCAGCGCATGTTGTTTTTGGTTCTTTTGAAAAGTATAACATGAGAGAACCGCGCTGATCTGTCTATTTTAAGGAGAAAAGTGGTGTCCTTTAAGGGACTTCATTTCCCAGAATCCAATGCACTGTCTGCAGTATGTATGGGGCCATAGATAGTAAAGACGTTTGTTTAGTTGAACAACCAGGAATTTTCATTACTTCCGCAAACTGCAATGTTTACCGGATGTATTGCAGTTTATTAAGTCGCTGGTGCCAAAAAGCAAAACATTTTGAACTGTACTTTGAAATTATTTTAATTCCAATCCATACCTTCAGGTTTAGGTACTCAGTGTGCATGTTCTGATGCCAAAAAAGGCCTATAGTCAAACATAGAAGCCTCCATTGATGATGGACCCAATTGATGACACTCGACTGTTCCACTCGACTGTCAGGAAAATAGGTCTGTCATTTTAATGTTTTCTTTTCATTTTAATGTATTGACCTATGATGCTATCGAGTTTAAATAAAGTATATTATTATTATTATTATTATTATTATTATTATTATTATTTCTCTACCTCCCCACCCCTTTAATTCCTGAGAGAGGTGGTTGCTGAGCTAAAAGTAGACTGGATGGACCTGACAATGTATTATTCAGATCATTGCAATGCTTGTTATTAATCAATGAAAAAGAATGAAAACAGGTTGAGACCAACAATCAGAATAATACATTGGCAGATAAACAGAAATTGGCAGATATTCACATCACGTGAAGGCGATGAAAGTATGAATTCAATTTAGGAGGTTGCAGTGGGTAGCACTGCCACCTCACAGCAAGCAAGTTTGCATGATTTCCAAAAAGCATTCAATAAGGTACCACATGAAAAACTCATTAGTATTAGTAGGATGGGCCTTATTCAAGAGGGGTATTGTGGGAAGTGGGCCATTTACATAAATGACCTAGACATGGGCATTGAAAATAATTTAGTTAAATTTGCAGATGGTACAAAACTCGGAGGTTTAGCTAATAGCATAGACTCTACTAAAGTAATCCAGAAAGACTTCAAAGAGAATCCAGAAGTTGGTGGAAGCCTGGCAAATTAAATTAAATCCAACTAAATGTAAAGTTGTACATGTGGGAAATAAAAATATAAAGCAGGATTACTTCTTGGGGGGTACAATTTTAACTATTTAAAAAAAAAAAAAAGTACCAGGGGTACTAATAATTATGAACCTTAATTTTGGCAAAATAATTTTTTTATTAATGAATGTTGAATGTTTTGATTTTGTTTGGTTCCACTGAAACATTAATAAATGTTTTTGCAATATTTTTCCATTTTGCCATTTTGAGTTTATCTCAATAACTATTTTTATTATTATTATTTTTTTAAGTATTTTTTGTTCATATAATAATTCTCCAATAATTCTGGAGCCCACTATATAAAACAATTGCCTGCAAAGCTGACTATGTCGCAACTGCAGTCATTACAATTCATGCACGTACACTCTCAACAAAAAGCTTGGCTTCCGCATACCAAAGGTCTCACTTCACAAGCTCTGCCTGCTTATCTCACATTGCCATGGAAACAGCCCCTGTTTTGAGCAGGCTAGTGTGTTGTGTTTAGTTGCATAGTTACCAATGTACGTCAGAAATTGAATGACTTGTATTTAAATATATAAATATATATTGGGACGTAATCCAAAAAATGACGAATGCATTTGTCCTTTTAAAAATGTACATAGCCATAATATCATGAAAACAGACATACAGTACAGTTCCTACATGATTCACCCAACCCTCAAATTAAAGCTGAAAGTCTGCACTTTAGTCACATAATGATTATTTAATTTTGCCCGTTTGTTTGCTGGAGAATAGACAAATGTGTCACTGACCAAATGGCAAATGGGTAGGGGCTGCACTGTAAATGTTGCTGGGGCATACTCACAGGACTCTGGCTTAACAGTTTTCTGCATAATAAGCTGTGCCACCTCATCTGAAAAAAAATATTTGACTGATTAAAGGTCCTTAACATGTTAAAAATGACCCTTTTTGACTACAGGCATCCTGGTCTCTTATGACAGGTAACCATTTGGGGTTTGTTTTCCAGCAGTAGCTCAAAGAGTGAAAGTGGAAGCTTTTTTCCTGAAAAGAGGAAAGTCACCAAAAATTTGCATTCTGCATTGTTTTTTCTAATCTAAGTCTTGGCAGTTTTCCCAAAAAGGACACATGGAAACGAAATGATATTATGGGTCTTATGAGGGGGGGTGGGGTTGACAGGTTGTCTTTGTGTAAAGGATATACATACGATTACCTGAGACTTAAACGGTTGCACTAGTGTTTAAATGACCAGTATATGACACGCTGAAAGTTTCGCCATGCTTTTTGTTTATGTTGCTGTCTCCAGCCGTCCCCTCCATTTATGCTCCTCCCTCGCCTCTCGTCGTCGCTTCTCGCCCGTATGAAGGAGCGTACGCAGTGTTACGGTATCCGTTGATGAGGTATAGGTCTACGTCACAAGAACGTAGGTGGAGTCGGCCAATGTTTGAGTCACACGGGACGATCCTTCGTTTTAAAAATGCACGCGTAGCTAATGGACAGCTTACTTCTGTTTCTACTGCACCGATCACCACTCGCCATGGGACACGTTTTGATTCGCAAGTTCATCGCGGTGAGTAGAGAGCTATTGTTTGTTGCTTACTAGGCTACTACAACGTTAAAAAGGATTAGATGTCTTAAAATCAGCGGTCCTCACAAAGTCGTCCTGAGGCTCCCATGTGTATGTTGGTGGTTATTATTCCGGCAGCAATTGAAAACCAGAATTTTACAAACCAGTTACCCTACTTTTTATTAAGTGAGGGATTATTAGCTCTTAAACCATTTTGTTTCCGAAATAATTGTGCCTGTCTGCATGAACAATAAAAATGTTCACATTGTGCTTATTGTGCTATATTGAAAACAATGTTCCACCCTTGCAAAATAACTTAATTCGTGGTTCCCCTGCAAATGATGTGCACAGGAACCATTGATTGAAGACAGTGCGATCCGAAGATCATGTTCGACATTCAGTTTGTTTCTGTATTTGTTCTTTAGCTGCGTGAGGGCAGAGAAGCCAGCTTCGCATAAATAGGTGGTACTGAAAAGCAAAAGCACTCTGATTGCATGGTGGCCAAGGGCAGGATATTCGTGCACAACGCTGCACCAGAACTGAGGGATAGTCAACTCTGAAAACTTCTTCTGCGGGCCGCGATCACAAGATCCACCAATTGAGACTCCGCTTCGGATGACATTGCCACCGTTTCCACGTCAGTTCCAAAATGGTCCCTTATCCAAGCGTGAGCCAGCGCGTTCTCCTCCTCTGGAAAATAATCAGAGAAGCGCGTGTGCAGTCTCTCCAAATGTGATCGCATGACCCTTTTCAGCTCTGATCTGTCTGTATCCATCAGGTTTTTTACCTCATGACACACGTTCGGTAACATGTCCAACCTGTCGCTGGTAACATGCTTGGACCACAGACGCAACTTTTTCTTAAATGCATGGATTTTGTCCATTTGTTCAAATCTGTTGTGTCCCTTCCCTTGTAATGACACATTCAGAGTGTTCAAATGATCAAAAATGTCAGCAAGATAGGAGAGACGTGCGATCCACAGGTCATCGTTAAAATGTTCTGCCAGCTCTGACTTTTTCTCCGATAGAAATGCTGCCAATTCGTTTCTGAGCTCGTAAACTCGGGATAACACTTTGCCCCTGGATAACCAACGGACCTCGGCGTGATAAAGCAGTTGTTCGTGGCCGCTACCCATCTCTTGACAGAAGGCTTGAAAACACCTTGCATTCTTTGCGCTGTGCTTGATGTAATTGACAACTTTCACGACCTCTCGCAATGTTTCGTGAATCTCTGGTACCATGTATTTGGCAGCTAATGCTTCTCTGTGCAAAAAGCAATGACTCCACGTAGCGTTTGGTGCAGCTACATACAAAATTCGTTTGACAACCCCTGAATGTCTTCCTGTCATTGAGGCTGCCCCATCCGTTGTCACGCCAACACACTTTGACCAGCAGAGCCCCACTGAATTAAAATATGCATCCATTGCAGAACAAATCTCTACTGCAGTGGTAGATTTCGGCAAATCTGCACTAAACAAAGACTGCTCTTCAAAATCATTATTCCACACATGCCGCACATATACCAAAAGAATGGCACGGTTAGCCACGTCAGTCGATTCATCAAGTTGTAAAGTGAAACAGTCGGTGGAGAGACGTTCGGTTAGCTGGTGCTCAACATCATTAGACATGTCACAGATCCTCCTATGAACTGCATCATTAGACAACGGAATTGTCTTTAATTTTGCAGCTTCTTTTTCACCAATGAGTGCAGTGCACATGTCTATTGCACATGGAAGGATAAGCTCTTCTGCGAGAGTGTGGGCCTTTTTACTCTTGGCGATTCGGTAGGAAACCAGATAGGATGCACGCAGTGCCTGCTCCTTCTAACTTTTTCTTATATTAATGCTAGAGGATAAAAGGTACACATACTATTATCTAAGACCTAAAGGGTTGTACTAGTGTTGAAATGACTATATGACATGCTGAAATTGAGTCACAACTGAAAAAGTGAGACGAGTAAACAAGACAATCTGGGCTGATAATCACTTCAGACCAGCCTCAAGTCTGGAACACCCCAACTATTTTTTGGAGTGAGTGAATGCAATGTGAACAATTTCTGTGTAGACTAGAATGTAATCCAATAGTTTAGTAGAACCATTAAAACAATGCTTGCAGGCTAATAAAGTGGCGAATGTGACATAAAATGTATTATTATTTTACCCTGGATTAATTTTAAAATTATGGAGGAAGGCTGTCATTAGTTTAAGTCATTTCATATCTGTGAGAAGGGTGCATGGATGGCAAATAGGATGTGAGGTTATGACCAGAGAAGGCTGGCAGGAGGCATGTTTCATGTAAGGAACAACACATCACAATATTCCTGAATCCAAATGGAAAAAAACTACAAATATTCTACACATTTTCTGTCTACAAATATGGCAGTTTATTGACGACGAGATTAGCACAGGCCCTTTTAAAACTGGATGCCCCTGCTGGTGTACTGCTAAAACTTTTTAAACTTTTAAACTTTCTTTCCGCAGCTCATGGCCATGTTCCTCACATTGGATCTGGTGTGTAGCAGCAGCAAGTGTTCTACAAGTGAATATCAGACTAAGGACGGCTGTTGCAGAAAGCCCGAACCAGGTATGTCTTTAAAGCTCTGTAAACAGTTGAGCAAGGCAATAAATTATCAAAGCTTTATTTTTTCAGTAGAATTGCTGGAGAAATTTCCAATTTACAATGGCCCTTAGCCGTGAATCCTGAAAACAGATTATATCCCTAAAAACTAAAACTAAAACCATTAAAACAAATACCTCTGCCTGAACTAGTGCAAAAGGTTGGAATGCTAGGGGGAAAGTGAAGAAGAGAGGGGAACCAAATTACAGTCTGAAGAGGTGGGTCTTCAGTTTGCATCTGACCACCACGGGAAGTTAATTCCGCCATTGGTGGTTCAGTGCAGACAGGCGTCATGACTGAGAGGAGAGACAAGATCTGGCCTAGGTGTAGAGTTTGTGTAATAAGCCTATGATATGGTGGAGCTGTTGCATCGACCGCTCTGTAGGTGAGTACCCAATGCGAACAGTAGAACAGTAGCAGGCAGCCAGTGAAGTGAGACGTGAGGACAGTTCTGATATGAACACAATCTGGAAGTTGTGGACTAGTCCTGCGGCTGCATTCTGTATTAAGTTGAATGGAAACTAGCGAGAAAGCAGTTGCAAATAGACAAGGTGGTGAGAGTAGCAGGGCCTGGATGAGGTGGTGAGACAGGGACCACACAGAGGATTGAGAATATGCTTTGAGGATGGCCCACCCTACAGGGTCTCTGCCACACTTCTCACCTACACTTCCTTGTTTTGTGTGTGGATGGGTTTGGGTGTTTTTCAGGCAAATGGATCTGTTTCATCCAGTATTTCAATATTCTTATTTTTGCAGGTTTCTACGTTATCAGAAACTGCACTCGTCAGATCAGTATGTTAGCACAGAAATGCAGCAATTGCACAGGTAAGGTATTTTTCTGAAGTGACTCTAAAGAATGCTTGACTGTCATCTCAGTTTTACTGGGCTTTTTCCCACTGTTAAAAAAAAAGAAAATAAAATAAAATAAAAAAGTTTGGAATTGTGTATGAGTGGATTACGCATTTGAGCGTGCACAGTATGTTTAGTGTGAATTTAAAAAATAAAATAATTAATGATCTGATCATTTGCATGTTCTCCCTCTATAGCACTCATTGGGAAAAATAAGCAGTATAATCAGCACCCCTGGTTTATTCATGATTAGGCTTTGTTACATTTTGTATCTGGCAATACTAGTTGGATCACACAAGTTTCCGTGAGATCTCAGGTTGTGAGAGTCGGGACGCTGATTGATCATGAGTGCAAACCTTAAGTGTGTGATGCTCCATCCTGGCCAAATCTTCTAGTGTGTGACAACTTGGACAACTGAAGATTGCTGAAATCTGTCATTATGCGTGGGGTCTCCCACATTTTCAGTATTGATTTGGATTTGAGAAATCCTGTAGTGTACACCAGGCTTTAGGCTGTCACTGGCAGTACTGCCCAAAATAAAAGCAGTAACTGTCATCATCGTCAATATCACATGCTCCAGTCATAACTCATGAATATCACAGGGTTTAGTAACTGTGTCTGTGCCACAGGGCCTGGGATGGAGATTGTTGCCAACTGCACCCGCTTCTCTGACACCGACTGTCGCAGGGTGGACCTCAAGCCAGGTGAGGCAACATCCACTGAGTCACCTTGTGCAAAGGGTGCTGGTTACGCCCTGTATAAAAGATTAGTCGTAAGGTAAAGTGCAGGTTTGAGTTACTTTCTGTTTCTCCTTAACATTGAGCTGTACTTGAGTGTTAAATAAATCGCTTCATCTAATATGGGCAAGTCTACTCTAGGCAGTGCACAACCAGTTTTACCCGTTCACTTTTTTGTTCATTCATCAAGAATCAGGTCCTTGGTATGCTTTTTACAGGAGCAGTATTTGTACACATTTTTGAAAGGGAATCACTCGCCTACAAAGTGCAAATACAGCGACCCAAACCTTTGCTTGCTGTTAACGTCCAAACAATCACTTTTTGTATCTGGAGACCTTAACATGCCAGAACTGATGTGCTGTCTTGAATCACCACACTCTAACACTCAGTCGACTTGGACGAGAGGCCTATTGAACATGGGACAGGGAACTGAACATGGAATGCAATGTGAATCACAAATGTATGTGTGGTTTCATTTTTGTTTTCCAGTGACGGACCCAAATTCTACTTCACCTCCTCCTGTGAATATTCTGTAAGATTTCGTACTGCATGTTTCTGTATTTTGTTTAAAAATGGTAAATGTCAAGTGGAGAAAACCAGCTATTCATTACTAACAATCACTTTTTTTAAAATTAAATATTACAGATTGTCCCTTTAATTTTATCCAGGCACTATTTTGTTTCTTGATTCAATTTCTTTTGGGAAACTGGTCATCTGCTTCAGTTTATAATGTCTTCTTGCTTGCTTATGTCTTTCCTTCGTACTTTCAAATTGATATTTAAATGAAAATGTAAAAATATACTGCCAAACCGTACTGCAATTGGTATAAATATTTAAATGGATGAAAATCAGTAAGTGCTATGTGTGCGGTACTAAGTGGGCAAAGTATAAATTACTTGGTGTCCTTTTCTCTCTTTTTCCAGAATCCCTGCCACTGTTGTTCTGCTGTTGACTGTGCTGATTCCTCTGTTTGGGGGGTTTTGTTACTGTCTCCATAAATGTAGGAAGACAGGTAACTACATTGGAACACAGAACTTATCTAAATGGCAAATGATGATACCTGCAATCACACTAACACGAGCCAAAAGTTACAAAAGCCATTTTTTTCTTCCCCAAAAATTAAAACCTGAAGTCAGGCAGACATTTTTGAAGTAGGCTAATCCTCAGTTGTTCTTTCACAGCGGAGTTTCTGAAGGTTCCATCCCAAGTGTGAAATCTGGACTTTGACCCATTCTGTGGAGGATCTGGTCAGACCAAAACTGCAGCGTCTTGTCAACGTATGGTCGGTCCAGCGGGTGTACATTTTCAGCGGAGGTTACATTTTCATGGGTCAACCCCTGCTACAGTGGCTGAGGTAGTCAATGCTGACTTTTTCAAAAAATGTTGCTTAAAGTAGTTAACAGAAAATTAACATTCAAAACCTTTTAAAAAGGTTTGGTAATTGTTGGTGTACTGCCATCATATTTACAAAAGTACTATTATGGTATTGGTTATCATATACATTTTGTATTCTTAATATCTCACCAGTTTGCATAGATTTACTCAATTTCAGTTTGATGTGGAATCATATCTTTCTCAAATTGACATCCAGAAAAAGAATGTTAATGACTCTAATCAATGAGAACATAGCCCCACCTACTGGCTTTCGAGAGAATTTCAGCCTTAAGCATGGTCATTCAGGTGCATTTGAATTGAATAATTTGGATTTTATTGCACTAATTTGAATTTCTTATGATGAAGCTGAATTATGGGCCGAAATTAGTCCCAGCCGGAACTGAATTTGAATTGTACACTTGAATTAGTTTTCTTGTAATCTGAATTTGTAATGTTTAAACTGAATTGCTGCATTTAAAAATGGAATTTGAATTTCATAACTTGAATTTGTATTTCACTATTTGTAATGGAATATATTAGTTTGAATTTGTATACAATTTTCACCTTTTTAATTTCAATTCAATTTTGTATACGCTTTCAAATTCAGTTCTTACAATTCCATTTCAGTTTCTGTGACATACATCTGGGCACTCTATATTACAATCCACATGAGTTGGTTTAACCTAATCAAAAAGTGAGAATAATTCTCCAAGATTTTTGGTCCAACAAATTTTCCCTGACACTGCATCCTGATCCATACTTTTACGTAGTTTATATGTTGATTTGAAATGAACATAGGGATGCAACTGGTATTACTTTCATATTCATGCTATGTGTGAGTTGTCTTGACTCATATGAATGGGTAGTATCTGTATGGATGTGTATGGATCCGTTTATCTACTTTTTCTTATTTTATTTATTTATTTGTTGCACTTGCTATATCGTGAACTTCATGGCGTGTGGTTTTGTTTATCCAAATTGCCATTGTAGACATTGTTTAGAACAAAGAAGTTAAACATCCCAGAGATGGAAACGCCTGTGTAATCAAAATTATGAATAGCTAAAAAAAAGAAAAGAAACTGAAGTAAATACTGTGATATTAAGTCTCCTGCTGAGATTTTAAACAAAAAGCAGCTCTAATACTGCCCCCAAGGAGAGTACCTCTTTCCAGTCGCTTATTCTCACCTGGTTCTTTGCCTGATCCGAAAATCTATCAAGGTCCGCCATCTTTAAGGAAACTCCAACCCGTTAAATGTTCTTTCTAACCAGGGGACCAGGGTTGACATTCCCCGAGAAACTTGCACCCCCAGTGGTTACCGGAGGTATTGCAGCTTATTAAGCTTCATTCCTTCCCGTTTAGTTTCCCAGTACACATGCTCTGGTGGCATAAAGCCCAATAGTCAAACATGGCAGCCTCATTCCATTGAGCAATTTACATAGGATTCCTGGAACCAGTAAGTGGAAGCTGTCTCCAATTGTCATATACCTCAATGCTTCTAACAGCTAGAAGCTAGGAGGCTTCCAAAGTTTTCATGAGCAAGAAAACATGAGTGCATCCTTTGCGGAGGTATTTTTAAGAATGCGTCATGTAGAAATTATCGTCCTGTGGATCCACCCCTCCCCATTTGCCATGTATATGGCACGTGTAAGAAAAACAGGAAGGTCTCCCGAACTTGATGAAAATTATGTTTATGTTTAATGATTTGCAGGAGCGTCAGTTGTCAGTAATACATTAAACAAATTGTGGATTCAGCAGGATCAGGAATGTTAATGCACATTTTAGGAGGATGCAGACAAATTAGTGATATCTATCAGTCAGACCGTCATGTACTGGCCATCCTGCTGTGACTGAATTAGCATGTCTGTTGACTCAAGCAGCTCCTGATCTCTCCCTCCTGGGCGCTATTCTACAATTTACGATTATAAAACTGATAAGATCCAGGGAATGTGTGGGCAGCAGATAATTGGCATCAGAGACCGATTTCTTACAGAGCTTTTCAGAGCACTGTCACAAAGACAGAAGGGTAGAAAAAAGGTGGAATATCAGCCCTGAGCCCCCAGATAGCACAAGGTAAAATCCCCAGCGAGTTTGTCTGCCTATTTAATGCGACTATTTGTGACTTTATTTATATTTTTATTTTATTTTTGCTGCATTATTGCTGTGAATTGGGAAGTTGGTTACACAGGTGAAAGTACTGTGAAGTGAAATATAATTCTGTTTTTATTTTAATTTATGTTTGTTTACTTTTCTGTGCACTTCACTTAAGGAGTGTTTCGTAATACTGTTTGTGATTTTGTTTGTGAGTTCTTGGAAATCAAACAATCATTAAAACATTATTTTTGTTGTATTTTGATGTCCAGAATTATTCATTTAAAGTGTGCTAACTTTAAAAAGATGCGAACACATTTAGGTAATATACTTTGACTGTGAATAAAAAGTGGTTCAAAAGGGCTATACTTGATGCAGAGTGTAAATTCATTCCAAAGGTATGGAAATGTAAGCCAATTGTAAGCTAAAAACATCAGTGGATGAATAAAGTTTGAGGGAAAAGAATACACTGTGACAGTATTGAGCGTAATAAGGTAGCATATTGCAATATTCAAAAAGAGCTAAGGGTAGCTAAAAAGCTATTTCACTGGCAAATTTCCAAAGATGCAAAAAAAACCACCCCAAAAACAACAAGAGTATTGTATAAGGTGAGTATAACTTAATTGGACTTGAGGACTTTCCAATTTTTTGCCCCCCATGAAGTAATGAATTTGCCAGGTTTCCGCCCACTTCTGGATTCTGTTTACGTCTTCCTGGATTACTTTTTCCAAACTGTTTGCTAAACCTCCTAGTTTTTAGCAAAATGAAGATGGTAGGAATTACAAGAGTCATTTCATAGTGGGTTCGGAACTGGTGATGGGATAGAACACAAAGAGTAGTAGTTGGAGGGAGCTTATCTGAGTAGGGTACTGTGGTTAGTGGAGTCCCTCAAGAATCGGTGCTGGGACCACTGTTCTTCCTCATTTATATAAATGTCCTAGACCGGGACATTGAAAGTACACTAGTTCAATTTGCAGATGATACCAAACTGGCAGGTTAGGCAAACAGTTTGGAATCGACCAAAATAAAACTTTACTTTATAGAAGGTACAAAAGTGGAATGTGCTCAATTAGAAAAATACTTAAGAGTAATCATTGATCAAAGCCTTATATGTTCTAGTTGTAGCAGTAAAAAGGCCAACAGAATGCTGAGATGTAAAGATAAAAGTACTGAGTTAATTCAAGAAAGTTATTCTTACCAAGTTATTCTTATACAATGCCTTTGTCAGAGTATTGTGTGCAGTTCAGGAGGCCCGTAACACAAGAACGATATAGAGGCTCTGGAAAAGTTTGAAAGAAGGGCAACCAAACTGATTCCTAGTATAAAAGAAAATAGTTTTGAGGAAAGATTAAAAAAATTTTGTTACAATTCTATGAAGTTGTATTGTCTTTTATTGTGTTTTGTTTTTATTAATTGTTTTCTGATTTTGTTTGATTGTCTTTATTGTTTGTTGATGGTTTTGTATTGTTCATTTATTTAAAAATAATTGAAATCATGAGCCAAGTTGGGCTGAGTGGCCTGTTGCTGCTAACCTTTTAATGTTCTAATTAAACCAAATCATGAAAAAAAAATCTATATCTATTTTATTTCCTACAGTATATGCATTAAACTATTTTCACAACTACACACAAAAAATGCATTCTGCATATTTCAAGGTGGAGTTTAACAGGAATTAATCGTATGCTTTAGCCTTTATTCACGGAACTGAATAGAAGCTGTTCTTATATTTATGATAGCAAACCCTAATGATGGGCAGATAGTGAATGTAAAAGTTGCTAAGATTGTTAAGAACCGATGTTATTATATTGCAGTTCTATAGATTTTATTTAGTACTCATTGGGCCTCATGAAGGAGGCTATAAAGTACATGCAGTTTCACAGGATCACAGTTTAAGAATGGCAGAGATGTCACCCAAGTGTCAAAAAGAACCATAAAATTCCACTCCATACCAACAAACTCTCTGGAAGGGAGACACAAAAACAGCCCTTACTGAGCACAATAAACAAAACCAAGCATCGGGAGTTTGCCAGACGTTGTTGGAATTATGACTGCAAGAGAGTGCTATGGACAGGTGAGACCAAAATTGAATGTTTTGGCCATACACACCATCAACATGTTTGGCAGCTAAAGAGGAATGCATACAAGGAGAAACATTTCATGCCTGCTGTGACATGTGGTGGGGGGGGGGGGGGGGGGGGTCATTGATGTTTTGGACATTTTTACTGCCAGAGGTTCAGGGGTCCTATTTAAGATCAGTCAAGTACCAAGACATTTTGGCAGAAAAATCTGGTTGTCTCTGCCAGGAAGCTGGGACTTGGTCATAGGTAAATTTGTCCTGCCAGACTGTGACAGCAAACATACATTAAAATCCACAAAATGGCTAAGTGAAAATAACATCCATGTTCTGCAATGGCCATCTCAGTCTCAAGACTTGAATCCCATCAAAACCCTGTGGTCTGAACTATAGAGGGATGTCTATGATTCTGAAAAGTTCTGCATGGAGGAATCCCTCCAAATGTGTTCTCTAACCTAATCACGACTGTCCAAGTAGTATTTGTACAAAGTATTTAACCACAGGTGCCAATAATTGTGAAACCAGTTTTTTGGAGAATTTTTTATTTAATTTGAAAAATGTATTTGACTTTGGTTGATGCCATTCGATCATTAATAAAGCACACTATTTTATACACTTTGGACTTTTACATGTTGGAAAATAGAGTTTATATCCGCCAGCTTACCAAAGTAAATATACAATTATGTTTACAAATGATCCAAGTCACCATACAAAACAAGGTGTGCATTGCACACTGTAAATGTACTTCAAAACATTGCAGAATGACAAAATACTGCGCACAGGCATGCATTCACATACACTAAGTTTAATAAATGTAATTTCAGGACCGATAACACAATCATATAGCCTAATATCGGTGCTATTTTGCAACATGCATCTTCAACATTACTAAAAAACTGTCACGTTCTGTGCTTTTCGGTTATCTGTTTTATGTCTAAGTCCCCAGCATTTTTCTGCTCCGTTTACTCTCATTCATTTGTTTCACCTGTGCTCCATTTGTTGTCTCTGCCTCCCACTCCTTGTATGTACTTCCTTCCTGTCTCTTGTCATTAATTTCACCTGTTCCTTATCTGTTCCCCAGTTCACACACCTGATTCTTGTTTCTGCTTGTTATCTGTTGCATATATACCCGTCATTTGCTCAAGGCTATTTTGTCATACCCTGTATTCTGAGTCTGTCCCTATATTTTCTGGTCCCCGGTTCTAGCCTCCTGTACCCTGTACCCTGTACCCTGTACCCTGTACCCTGTACCCTGTGCCCTGTGCCACCCCTGTAATTCTGGTCTGGTCTGGTCTGGTCTGGTCTGGTCTGATTTTGGATTTCCTGTTTTTGATCTCTGCCTGGCTTTGGACTTTGTGGTTGGATTTAGTTTTTTTGTGCCTTCGTCTGTATTCGCCTATTCTTGAATTCGGCATGTTATCTGACCATTCTTCTGCATGCCCTTTATGACCATTGCCTGTTTCTGGATTGTGTTTTGAATCTGCCCCCTGTTCATTGAAGCCTGCCTTTTTTCACCTTCTCCCCGAGTCTGCTCTTGATTCCTCTGTCCCACAATCCTGACAAAAACAAACTGAATAGTTGATGAGGCTATAATACGTTTATGCAGACCACCTTATTTTAACTTATATTACAACTGTTGAAATTAGTAGCCTACAGGCTGACCTGTATCAAAGGCTTTACAGTCGTATGTGGAAAATTTGGGCACCCCTGGTCAAAAAGTATTTTACAATTAATATCTTGGTGAACAGAAGCGAACATGACCTATAAATGGTATAAAGTTAAACATGACACATTTCTTCACATTTTAAAGCAAGATTACTTTTTATTTTTACTTTTTACTATCCATTTTTTTCCTTTCAAAATAATAAAAAAGGGAAAAGACCCTGTGCAAAAGTTTGGCAACCCTGTCAGTTAGTACTGTAACTCCTCCACAGGCAACAATAACCGCTAGCAAATGCTTCCTGTAGCCAACTAAGAGTCCTTCAATTCTCACTTTTGGAATTTCCCTGCATTCTTCCTGGAACAGCTCAAACTCAGAAATATTCTTCGGCCTCCTTGCATGTCTGGGGACTGTAGTGGCCATTCCAAAACCTTTATCCGTCTTTCGTGGACGTACTTCAGGGATGATTTTGAGGTATGCTTGGGATCAATGATTGGATGCCCAACCTCTCTCCAACTTCAATGTCTGGACTGACCTTCATTAGCCTCTATAATTTCTTGATATTTGGTGGAATCCATTCTTCCTTCCACTTGCACAATATTTCCTGTGCCCCCAGCTGCCACATAAACCCAAATAATAATTTATACACCTCCATGCTTAACAGTTGGAAAGATGTTTTT
Organism: Conger conger; assembly: GCF_963514075.1. Lineage (NCBI taxonomy): Eukaryota > Metazoa > Chordata > Actinopteri > Anguilliformes > Congridae > Conger > Conger conger. Next base: position 27,902,333 of record NC_083773.1, on the reverse strand, counting down.
CTCTTCAAAGGCTTCACCCTTTTTTCTCCAAAGATACCTGGCAGCCAAAAGTTACATTTTGGTTTCGTCAGTCCAAAGCACATTGAGAAGCCTGAAGCATTTGGGAACAATTTTTCTTTTGCATACTTCAGATGCTGAAATTTCGTGCTTTGAGGTCATAGGAAAAGCTTCTTTCTGGCAACTCTGCCATGTAGGTCTTTGTTGTTTAAAGTACGTTGTATTGTTGTCCTGTGAACAGCTAGCTGTGTTTGCTACTCTTTTTTGCAGCTGTGGGTTTGTCTGAGCATATCTCACCAGATCTCCGGCCATTCTATCTGAACATTTTTTTTGTCTTCCAGTCTTCTACTGAATTTATCTTCCATTTTCTCATAATGTTTCTGACAGGGGAATGGGTAGTTTGAAACATTGAGAGTTTTTTGTAGCCTTCTCCTCCTTGGTGGACAGCTGTTTAAAGGAACCCATGGTTGTTAACACCAAACAGCCACTGCAGTTGGATACTTTAGAAGTCATGGAGTTACTTCAGTATAAAAGGTTCAGCCCTGGAATTATACTCATTGACTGATTGAAGTAACGAGTAAATCACCTTGGGCTGGGTCTTAATAATCATCTTCTTAATAAGTAACAGAATAATCCAAAAGGGTTCCCTAACGTTTGCACAAAATAAAATAAAAGCAATCTTGCTTTAAAATGTGCATAAAGGTCTCACGTTTAACTCTATAACATTTACAGTTCAGGTTTGCTTCTGTCCACCAATTGTTAAAAGCTTTTTCAAGGGTGCCCAAATTTTTGCTTACGACTTAATGCACAAACTACTCTTTTTTGCCAGTAGAGGGTACCATGGTAGTATTAAGTGCAAATGCCTAGTCAAATTGTTACTTTTGTATACATTGTATTATTAATCATTGAATATACGCAATCCGATCGAATGTGATAATGAGAACCACACAAGACAAATATTTGTTTGAATTAGACTACTGTGTAGAACTATAGACTGTAAGTGCAATAAGGGAAAACTTCGTGTGGGCTCCTACTCAAGAGAAATGCTTCTGTTTCTGTGACAAGACTGTAGCTTTAAGACACACACACACACAAAAAACCCGGCTCATTGATATTTTTGTCCCGCCCCATGTGAAACCTGAAATGAACCGCGGGAGGTATGGACTCAGAAGTCGAGAAACGTCAACGTCTTACTGGAGAAGGTAGACAACCAGGGTTACTCGTTTAATTTTAAGAAGTCTTTTCAGTGAAGCAATCCATCGTGGCGGAACAAACGCCTTCACAATATCCCATTAGCAAGCTGACAGGCATTACTGGGGGCCGGCTTGGGGCAAATACAAGGAATTGGAGAGTGGAGGCGCAACACCTGTTGAAGTAAGTGCATAGTCTGAGTCTATGGGTTTGTTTTTACTTTTCTTGTACGCAACTATTGCTTTTGAATTGTACAATTTTCTAAGATAAAGGACACAGTACGTTATGTCTTCGGTGCTTGATAACTTTGATTAACATAGCCTAATCCACGTGTGGATTTTTCTCCGAGATGCATGCGTTCCAAAACATAGATATGTTTGAATACTTCTTATTAGCTATAATTGTATTCTTTATATATAATTAGCAAATCAACTGAATGCTGGCAGGAAATAACCAATAGACGTAAATGTAATTTCGGAACTTAAACAGTAGCCTAATGTAGGGTACTCATTGTCAATGGGTAGCTTACAGTATCATTATTTGTGACCAGACTTCTATTAGTTATAATAATAATAATAATTATTATTATTATAATAATAATAATAATAATAATAATAATAATAATTATTATTATTATTATTATTATTATTATTATTATTATTATTATTGTTGTTGTTGTTATTGTTATCATTAATTATAATTAATTGGATTATTATCACAAAATTACTTGATTACTGTGGAAAATGCTTCATTGGATAAACAATGAACCTAAACCGTTTCAACTGAGAAAACCAAAAATAAATATAGCTTCAGCCATTAAAAATTTTTTTTAACGTATGCGCAATACGTGCAGAATACAGACTGTCCTAGGACCTTGACCGCATCAGGGGTCCCTTTTGAATAGGCCGAAGCAATTTGAATGCAGCGCGGTGCTCATTTCACTATGATGTTCTTGTATTATCTGGGATTTGGAGTCCACGCAGCGGTATCTTGGATCACGACACAGTACAGCCAGCCAGGACAGACGAGGCCATTGCTTCTTTTTCTTTCCATCTTTTGAAAAGAGTCACAAAGGAAGCAGGTGCTGCCTGCACATCACATGATTTATATTGCAGGCCGGACTCCATGGAATGCGTTCAATTGCTCCGTTTCGCCCATTCCCTTTCACTGCTACTGCTGGTTTATAGTTGGCCACTGAACTAGGCTACTCTCCCTTGGAAACTGACTGAATAGTCAGGCTTAGTTTTTAATTAAATAACCCCCTACAGAACGGTGTGGGACAGGGGACGTTAGCGCTTCCTCGAAGCACCGCAGTTTCGAAGCATGCCGCACCTTTGTAAATCAGGTCCCTTAAGAACGTCTTCATCGGTCGTATAGGCTAACTCCACTCGGTAGTAGGCATAATCAGTTATAACTGTGTTAAATAAAGCCTTTATTTCTCCCCAATAAAATTAATAATCAAATGTTCATTTTAAAGAAATGAATGCATACATGTTAAAATAATTTAAGAACTTGATAGGATAACAATTTTGACATAGAATTAGCACATACAAAATGTGGGTAACTAATGACACGAGGACAATAAGGACACTGATAATTTACCTAAAATTTTGGTTAAAGGGTTGTACTTTGAAAGTGACCTTCTTAGTCAATATCACAATATCAGTGAAAATACAGAAAAAAGAATGAGAGCTTATATTTCTTTTTCCCATGACTTTCAGGAAATTCAGATGAGGTAACTTTACGTTGAACCTGTGACTTGTGGATTATTAAAAACTATTTAATGGAGGTGAATGTGCTCAGGCAACAGGGTTGAGTGAATATTATTGCACAACTGAAAAATATTTGTTTATAACATATAATGAATTACAAAAAAATTGGTTTCAAGTATGATATATCAAATGGATTCCCACAATAATGCAAAACTAATACAATTCATGATGGATTTTAATTATTATCTATCAAGGTAAAGTTTATTCACAGTGGGCTGGAACTGATAACAATACTGTTTTATAGGTGCTGTAGGTAGGTTTAATTCGTATTATAAGCTGTTTATCTGAAACTCACATTTCGGTTCTTGTAAAGGACACTTTACTTAAGTGTAAAAAGTAATTTACTTTACCTGCATATTTGTACATGTACAGTAATATCAGTGTGGCACAAATGGCGCCCTAATCGTGGAATCACCCTAATAGTGGATTTAATGTCTCTTTGGAGATCAGCCATTTTCATAGGATTTTTAACAAGGGATTTCAATGGAGCTGATCAACAATGGGTCTGTTTTTGTTTACTCGATTAGAAGTTGTCATGGTGCTACTATGGGTCACTGATTTGTTCCACATGGGAAATTTGTGTCGTGTGGACAAGACACCTGAGATTAATTAGCTACTACAAACCTGTCGAAGGGCCAAAGCGCATCCTCATACGCAAGCTTGCAGGTGGAGTCGGATCTGAGCCACTATTAAAAAGAGCTTAATTACCATGCCTTTCGGTCCAAAACGTATTGCTCACGTTTGAACCAACATGTCTCTTCTCTTGTATTCACAATAGACCATTTTTTAGATGTTGCCATTTTATTTGTAACTAGATTATTAAAATAATAATACATTGCTTATAATATTTGGATCTGATGTACTATAGTTGGTATTCATTATGATAATTTAAGATGAATAACTTGAGACTTGAGATATTAATATTTTGTAAAATGTATTGAAAGTTTGAATGAAGTATGTTCTTAGATGTTGATTTAATTTCACAATAACAATCTGTGAGAGAAAGAGAGATGGTACAGTGCAGTCTGTAAGTATTTGGACAGTGACACATTTTTAGTTTTAGCTCTATACTCCAGCAAACAAACTGTTGAAAACACTGTGTCACTGTTACATTACATTACATTAATGGCATTTAGCTGACGCTCTTATCCAGAGCAACGTACAGTTGATTAGACTAGCAGAAGACAATCGTCTCCTGGAGTAATGCAGGGTTAAGGGCCTTGCTCAAGGGCCCAACAGCTGTGCGGATTTTATAAATAAAGTTTGATTGATAGATTGAATAAACAGGTTTCACAATTATGGGCACCCCTGATTTAATAACCTGGGCCATTCCATGTCAACTGAATTGTATGTAACTGCTTCATACTTTTTAAAGATTGCCCAACAGACTAGAATATGCCGTATATGAACCTTTAATCACAGAACTTAAATTAGAATCTTTATCACTCTGAACATGAGTAGTTCCTCAGTGCTTGCTCACAGATTTGTGATTACTTCTGCTTCCAGTTATTTTCCTTATGAGCCCTGATTCTTTTCAGCAGGAACATAGAAGAAATGTACAGTATTAATATTTGTTGATGCCCAGTTGTAAAGCTGTTGTGGCATTAAGATACGGTGCTCTAATGCTGCTCGTTGGGATGCTCTTCTAGCAAGAAGTGGGAGGCATTATCGGCCTGTGTGTGTGTGTGTGTGTGTGTGTGTGCGCTGTATATAGAAGTTACATTCCTGTACTGTGGGCTCATTTTGTTGACACTGTTACTACCATGTTGCCAAGAACACATTCCTGTCACGGTTACAACATTCTTCAAAGTGTTGCATATTTCTTTTTTTCTTCTCCTTGTTTTCAAAATGACAGTGCGTATTACTGAGGTTTTCATGCTGAAATTATGAAAGTAAAAATGACACATTGAAATTAGATTAACTTTGATACCCAACCAAAACTGTACATGCAGCTCAATGGTAGTGGTATTAACACCTAGCACCTAGTGCTCATTCAGCCTGAGCTTTTACTGTCTTAGACAAAACATTCAGGCTATTTGCCTACAGCTGATCGAAAGACAGTAGTGAGTTTTGTTGCTTTTGTTTATTGTTTAAAAAGCTGTCTGACTGTTGGAACATAAGAAAATCATTGATAATTAAATAATTAATAAATATTGATTAAATCAACAATCAATTACAAAGTAAATGCATTTCAGCCAGAAATCTAAGCCCTTCTAAGTGCGATCCTTCCATTTTATCCCTACATTTGTTATGTTTCTTATTTTGATTTATTTTGGTCATGACTGCAATGTAAGACAGGCCACCAAAGTAAGCCCCCAGATGGGAGTTAGCGTTAACGGACATTAGCTTCTGGAGCACAGACAGGCCGCTCTTTTGGGTTCCGCTAATCTCTTTTAATTTGGCGATTTGACACAATGGAGCCCTGGGTCTGTTGGTGGGGAGTCTCCCAGAGCTGCCAGTCTGGTTTGTGCAAAGGCTGTCTTTACCGCCATAAAAGCATCTTTCAGCCCTGCTTACCACCAATGACTCATCCTCCACTGCATCGTAGGGGACAACAATGTCTTCACTGTGGCTTCGTCGCCTTTCGTGAAATACGTATTCATCCTCACTGACCAGGACCAAGGTTAGGAGTTGCCCACTAATCGGGTATGGGGTTACTTATGGTACACAGAGTGAGGCCATATATTCTTTTCTAATCAATGATCGTAAGTATAGCCTTTGCACAAAAATAAAACCTTTTCAGATGGATTCTGAATCAATAAATTGTACAAGATAGGCAAATATAGGCAAAATATTTTTTTAAGTAAAGAAGCAGCAGAGCCACCTGGTGATCTGGTAGGAGGGAGACTTATGAATATCTGATCTGTAATGAGAAATGGATAAGGAAGGATTGCATTTGAATATCTGTACTGGTGGAATGGTTATGAAATCTATGTTTTACATAGTAGAGGTAAACTAGGTCTCTGGAATGATATTTGCACCTCATTCAGGTTCTGCCCCTGCCCCCTGTGACTGGTATACTCTAGCAGAGCTTTCTCATGCAGTTACTTACTGTCTGTCCGCTCTGCCACTCCCCACTGGGCTTTGAGTGGCTTCAAATCCCAAGGACAGCACTATTACTTACACGTTCTCCGATAGGAATTCTTTTGCAATGCCTGGTTGACTCTGACCTGTTCGAGTGCACAAATGGGCCCCACGGTTAGGTATGGAGTCCTCTGTGGTTGCCAGTCCAGAAGAGTGATGCACTATTGCCTCTTGTCCAGGGATTGGAGCATTTCCATCTGGCACTCGCATGTCTGCCATTTGAGTCCTCCTCTGACTCATATCTGTGCTTGCCTGACTTGCAAACCGTGCTCATCATCATTCAAGCCTGGTGTCTGATTTGTGTTAATAGGTGTCGTTGTATATCAAGATCCTGAATCAGTCCAGTTTTCCTGAGGCAATATACACTCCCCTTGCACTTTATTAGGAACAACTGTACCCCTACTTATTCATGTGATTATCTAATCAGCCAATTATGTGGCAGCAGTGCAATGCATAACATCATGCAGATATAGGTCAAGAGATTCAGTTAATGTTCACATCAACCATCAGAATGGGGGACAAAATGTGATCTTGGTGATTTTGACCGTGGGCTGATTGTTGGTGCCAGGCAGGCTGGTTGGAGTATTTCTGTAATTGCTGATCTCCTGAGTTTACTCTAGAGTTTACTCAGAATAGTGCGGAAAAACAAAAACATCCAGGGGGCAGTAGTTCTGCAGGCAGAAACATATTGTTTATGAGTGAGGTCAGCGGAGAAGGGCCAGACTGGTCAAAAGTGCCAGTAAAGCAAATAACCACGCATTACAACAGGGGTATGCAGAAGAGCATCTCTGGACACACAATGTGTCAAACCTCTATGTGGATAGGCTATAGCAGCAGAAAGAATAGGCCTAATAAATGCCTAAAAGTGCTCACTGAGTGTATATTATATGTAGGTGGATTTGGAGTGTTTACACCTGGCTCCAGCAGAAATGGAATGGACACTTTAAAGTCCCATCAGAATGGAACACAAACATCAAACAGTTAAGCCTGTGGCTATGTGGTCTGAAGAGCTGAAAAGGGAACCTCATTAATATGTGAATAGGATTTTTTAGATAGGATTTTTCCCCATTCAACAAGAATTTGGGTGAGCTCATTTAGGATAACAGCTTGATTTGGGTGAATAGAGATCAAGGTAAAAGCTTGAGTCAGGTGAATTACCCTTTGAGTAAGAGTATGTTTAGCGAGGGTGAAGCGGGTTCAAGGTATGGCAGGGAATTTGGCCCGTTGGTAAGCGTTTGGGTAAAAGAGATGGGTCAACGGGAGTTTGGCTTAAATGCCTGCGTTGTATGAATTGGGGGTTTAAGGTAAGGAGTTGAGCTGAGAATTCAGAGCTTGCGTGAGGAGAGAGGTGATACTGCTGACTTTGACATTAGAACACAGATAGGGTGGAGGCTGCAATTATCGGCCCAACAAAGGCCATTGTGCTGGTGCATACGTGAGCAGAAAGGCTGTGCGGTGCGGTGTGGGCCGAAATGCTGAAGCTCAGAGCACCAGTGCTGGGTCCTGCAGGAGACACTGCCGGGGCCCCTGGGGAGGGCTCCTGTCTCCAGGTCCAGTTTCGCACTACAGAGGGAAACATGAGCCTTTTCTTTCCTCTCCATCTGTTCCCACTCTCTGCCATTGCTCTGCATAATGAAGACACTGTGCTGCCACAAGCCCCTACTCTTTTTTTCACTGAGTGGCATTGGGTCCTAAAATAAATATTAAATAATTTAAATAATTACTGACTTAAATATGTTTAAAAAAGCTGATAAATGGCTAAATGACTGATCATTTACCTTGGGGTGTCTGTCTTCATTCATTCATTCCTCTCTCTCTTTCTCTCTTACACACACACATATACAGTGCACAGGGGAGATGGTTACTCACCTGGCAGGTGAGAGACGATGCCTTATTGGTACATATAGTCACATGGTTTGAGCCTCCTCCCTCCTGCACCCAGTCCCCGCCCCCTCCCTCCCTCCCTTCCCCCGGCACACAGTGCAACAGGTACTGCAAGGTTATTCTGAAACCACCTAGAGCAGGAGAGGAGTAAGAAGGGAAAGAGAAAGAAGACTCAACCAAAGGAATGCCAATGTGAACAGGCAGATAATAATAAAATAAAACAAGAAATAAGTGCATATAAGAACTAGAGAAACTGTACAGGTGAGTGCATGGAATGGTCAGTTCTCTTTAAAGCTCAGGGAGACGGTTTATTAGATGGTCTCCACCAGTGAACCTCGTTGAATTTTTCCGGGCAGTCGTCACTTCTGACTCCCGGGTGCGTGTTATGTAACACGGTGATACTCAGACTTTTTGGGATTCCGTTCACCGGCACTTTGTATCGGTTAATTTCTCTCCGTGTAATTTTTGTGGACTGTAATTAACTGGGTGTCTCTGTGAATTTGCCTGCCGATCTGCCATTATTCAGTCACTTGCCTTGAAACCCTAGAAGGAGCGGGTCTGGTGGCTCCACGACACCCAATCCACTGCTTCAGGTGACGTCACGGGTCCACTTTCCCGTCCGTACATCTGTCCAAAGGACATCTTTTGGTTTCTGTCTGTGTGCTGTAGAGCAGACACACCTGGGGGCCGTGTTGACTTTTCAAATCACGTTGTGTGGTCTTTTGCATTTTCTTCCATATTGCTAGCCTGTGGGCAGCTTGTGTCTGATTGGGTGTGGACTGTTTACTTTTTTTTCCCCCTTCATTTTTCTGACTTCCTCCCCTCTCCATGACTCCGAGGCATACGTTTGTAGATTTCCTTTGACTTTTCCCCTCTTTAACAATACAAGTGTTCTCTGTATGTTACATGTATTTGACTGTTCACTGCTATGAGGCTATTAGCTGTTGCTAGCTTTCAGGTTTGATGCTGAGAGAGCAGTGTAAGTTGGTTGAGACTGGGTTCTGTGGTTGACACTGCTGCTCATTTGTCCGGTTCAGCATACTTGTGATTAGAAATGGATAATACAGGAATCCACTTTTCATAGCCCCATACAACTGCTGCCAACAGTACCCCAAAGCATAGATCAGACATAAAATTTAGAAGAAAATAAATGCATGAAATTAGCATTAATATAATTTACTAATAAAAATGAAATCTAATTGTATTCAATTGATGAATTGAATATGCAGTATTATATGATAACGCATGCAATTACACAAAAATAAACCAACAACCAATGAGAAACCCAACTCAGAAACCTTTAAGAAACATACCGTACTCTGGTTGTTGCTTCCGTTCCTATCCAAGATACAAGTAATGCTAAATTCCACTCTATTGCTCATACTTGTCCACTAACCAGTCAATCAACTTTTACTTAACTTGGTTACAAAGTAGCATGGCTGGAAAACTGGAAAATCTTCTCCTGAAGGGACGGAATGAGCCTAAAAATCTGTAGTAAGATGTACTACAGGTCACTAGGTTTGAGTACATGTCAGTGACCATCAGTCAGGGACTACTGTACATTATGATTTCAAAGGCTACACTTGCCAAGCTTGGATTAATCATGTGAATAATAATGTACAAGTCATATTTTATGTCTGACATACACATAGCAACATGAACAAATGTAGTTTTGGGAGGATAAACTCAACAACAACAAAAAATTCCATGCATGAAGATCCTATATATTCACATTCTTGGCTTTTCATGTTTTGTGACGACTGGCTGTTATGATCATATTATGATAATATTCACAATATATTCAATATTCAACACACAACACTGATGAAACTTGTGAAACTTACTTGTGAAATAAGGAACTGTGTGTTGAGAACTGTATATATAGAAATATATTGCAAAATATGAATTATTGGTTACTGGTTGTATCTGAATCTAAACATCAGAATCTACTATTCAGCAAGGATAAACATATTTGCATATAGTAGGAAATATGTTTGGAGTGTCTTCATATATTCAACTATTTGTTTCAAATATATTATTGAATGAGTCCATACAATCCATTTCCGTTTTTTAAAGAAAAGTTTTTACATTTTTTTTGTAATTATTAGTTGCTTACAGGTATGTTCTCTGCAGTGCCTTACATTTACGTTTCAAAATGCATTGCCTTGGCCCAATTGTAAACGTGTCTTCTAATGGATGAAGTATTAAATGTTATGCAATCTCAATTTTAGAGGTTGCCAAGGGGCACAGGATTTGTTTTGGTGCAGACGCAATTCTGAAATGCCCCTGTCAAAGTATCAATAAAGATGTAAAATAGTTAGAGCCTTTCAGCTAGAACTTGGAGCAATATAATGTATTCACATTTTACAGGATAAGCACAAGTCAGCATTGAGCTAGATTTCACTTCAGATCACCCTGGTGAAAGATTACCTTTTGTGCTGACAAAAGGTCTTTTAACAATACAAAAACTTATCCCTTAATGTTTCATGTTGACCTTATGTTTCCAAAGTGATTTTTTTAAAATATCCAGCTAACCTTTAATTGGCGAGTTTGGACATTTCATGTGTGTTTGTCTGTGATTGGAATTGGCATATGGTGATCAGTAGTACATTTCTGAGGCGCTCCTGTGCTGAAGGGGCTTCCTGCCCCCTGGGCGGGGTGCGTGTTTGAGGTGATGTTACACAAGACGGCGCTTGTGCAACTTCCTGTTCCATTCAGGTAGCTGGCCAGGGGCCCGCGAGAGCCTGCATCGCGCTGCTCGCCCCCTCCTCCTGGACGTTACGTGGCATGTGAACTTTCCCCCAGCCTGTAGTGCTACCAGTGCGTAGCTCTGCTCCTTCTTTGTGTACTTCCTTTTTTTTCCAGGCTGTATTTTTCTTGCTGGCAAAAGTATAAATTAAATAAACAAGGCAGCAGAGGAGGGGGACTACGGGGGCATTCTGCTCCCTCTGGAGAGGCGGAATGAAAGAGGAAATTAAGGAATGAGGGTGGCTGTTTTGATGTTACCACAAGGAGAGAAGCAGATTGTTGGGAGGCCTGCTCTTTTGTCACTCCCCTGATATTCTTTCTGGTTTTTGATTTCAAACTGTTGCTTAGGTTTTCAAGCAAATATTCTTATATTGCCTGAAATGTGAATGTTTCATATGGACTTTTATCAAAGTCAGTTTTTGTGCATATATTTTGCCCGTCTAATCAGCAATCACACCACAAGTATAAATATTATGCCATTTCCCATGGTTCATTGGAATGTGAGCGGTATGAGGTACATTTTGGAAGCAGTGTACAGTATGTACCCTGTAACACTTAAACAGGCACCCTCAGCAAAGTATTACTTGCTGTGGTGTTACCTTGAAAAACATTTTTTCACATTTTTCACATCTGAATCAAAGCATGTCAGGAATGTGAAACTAGTCCGGGGTACAGATTTCTCTTTATTATCTATAACATTTAGAAATATTTTGTAATGAACCCCAAATTATTAGCCTTGTAAAATGGGAAGATTGTCGACTTGCCATCCATTGGTTCTCTTTGAGAAACACTTTTCAGACTGCTTTTGTATCTAGGCATATACAGGGGTTTGCTGAAATTCAATACCACCAAGGCAAGTTAAGGAATCTGTGAAAGGATGTGTAGTTCTGGCTGGGTGCTTCAGGGTGTTCCACTCACATTATTAAATGTTAGCCTTTATGAGGAACACCCAATTTAAAACAAGAGAGCACAGCAAAATGGTTGGTGCCTGTGAACCAATTGGCTTACAGTAACTGGATTATTGCCTCTGTAGACCTATGGAGCATTCTCAGTGTAACCTGAGGACAGGATGTGCAAGTCCTGGAGGTGGGATGTTCTAATGCTGAAAAAGTCGAGCCAACGCCTGAAGAAGAAAGCCAAAGCTGCTTGTTGTTGACATACAAACACGTTTATCATGTGACCTGGAATGGCTTGATCTGCTATGGACGACTGTTACTGCCTGTAGGATCTGAGGGGGCTCAGGGTGATAACTGGGGCAGTTATGTTGGACATACTGTAATAAGCAGCAGAACAGTGTAGAATTAATGTATTCTGAGCAAATGACTATCGCATCCTTTCAGTTAATTGTTTTATCTTTGACTACTATTAAGACTTAATGACTTAATGTTTCATTGTGAATCAGTCCAGCCTTTTGAGCAGCATGCTGGATGATTGTGGCGATGCACGTTTAACCTGTCAGAAAATGGACAGGTTAAGGAATTCAGTCTGCTGCCACCAAGGATTACGGCTCTCGAGGTTGATACCCATGTGACCTCGGTGTGAATGAGTCAGTGGCTTAGCAGGTGTGTGTTTAGCAAGCACGGTCTGTGTCAATACAGAAGGAGTACTTTGGGCATTCACAATTCCCCAGTGCGCGTTGCCTTTCAGTTCAGTCGTCTGGGAATCACATGATACCACCGTCAACTATATGTATGAAATTAGTGATTCTTTCCCTGTGTGCATGGTATGGTGGAGAATCACATGGCTCTAAAAGGTTTGTGAAGAGGGATATGACCCTTTTTCCTGACACTGTGAAAAGAATATACATACGTGGTTATGTTGAGGTCATGCCCAGTGTGCCCATTACTGTCAGAGTTATGGTCATACTCATTGTGAGCAGCTCCTGAGCTTTTGTGAAAATGTGTTTGCTTGACCTTACTCAGCTTGCTTGTCTTTCAATTCTTTGTCCAGTAATCAAATCAAATCCACAGGTCTGCTGTATTGCTTGCACATCAATGACAAATTATGAATTGGATTTGAAAGGCGGTTTCTGCCACAACCCAGCCACCACTGATATGCTTTTTCTGGTTAGCAGGAAGCCGCCTTCTTTTAATGGGAATGACGTTTTTTCGTGGCTTATCACGCTGTTGTTGGCTAGCCTTTATGTACTGTATAAAGGTCTCTCCATTGTGTGGTCTGGGGGGACGGAAGAGCTGCCATCGTGTTGGCGCAGGACGACAATTGCAGCAACCCAAAAGAAAAAAATTAAATAAATAAATAAACTTGACTGCGCAGTAATTCAGAATAGACTCCCCCGCTCCCCTGCACCCCCACCCCAGCCTCCATATGAGATAATCCGTAAATTACAGCGCAGGTAGGAGCGCGTGTTTCTGCTTGTCCGCCGGCTCCAGACGGCCCATGCCAGGAATAATCTGAGAAGCTGTCGACGTTTATCATGGAGAGGGCTTATCTGCTACGAGCAGGGCTGCCTCACGGTGCTCAGGGAGAAGCACGGCTGACACGCACGCTGACTCCTCTCTTCTCTATCTCTCTGCCTTTATTCCTTTCCTTCCCGTTCTCTTCATTCCCCCTCCACACTGTCTCCATCTCCATCTCTCCCTCTATTTATCCCCCTCTCTATCTATACCACTCTCTCACTCTCTTTCTCTCCATCTCTCATTGCTTTACCTAACCGTGATCTACCTGTCTCTTACTTTCTCTTTTCTCTATATGTTATTTATTTTTCTCTCCTTTCAAACTCGTTCTGTTGTGCTTTGTCCCATTCAGCACCCTTTGGCTAGCCTGCAAGCTTATTCCGTAGGTCACCATCAATGTCACTGATGGTAAATGCGATACTCCTTGATTCTGTGCCAAAACAGCATGACATCCGATATGACGCTCCCAGTCCATCCTAAAGCTCCCTCATACACGTGCACATCTCATTACTAAGGCCTAAAGGACAAAACGTACCCTCATTAATATCTGTCAGTTTCAGGTGGTTAGATATCTGCAGACACTGGCAAAGTGTTTGTTGGTAAAAAAACAAGTAATGAATGGTAATACAAGTATATGATCTTGTACCACTACCTAATAATGTATCCCAGTTAGTTGTTGGAGAAAGTATAGGGCTCATTTTGAAAGAGAATAGCTTTCTGACAGTCTTTGATTGTTCACTGTCCTTCTGCAACTTGTCTGTGTTGGTGCCCAGGCGAACTGGGAGGAGACTCCCAGATGTGACATGGGAACAATGTGGAATGATATCAAGTGGATAACTTAACACCATGTTAAAGACTAATCAAAGGTCTTTTCTTGTTGCATGAAATTGGATTTTTATCAAGCTGTGATGCCGATGTGACACTCAAAACTGAATTTTTCAACAGAAGTAGTGTTTAAATGGAAACCCTGTGTTGCGTGTGTTCCATGCAGACGGCCTGCAGGGAGAGCGAGAGCCCCAGAAAGAAGCCATGGAATCCAGCCCGTTCAGCCGGAGGCAGTGGGCCTCCCAGTCCCTGCGCATCACAGCCAGAGAGCTGTCTCTGGTCCCCACCCGCGGGAGGGGCAATGCCATCGCCGAGCGATTCTCCAAGTGAGTGTCCCCGTCTCAAACAAGCACCATTTCTGAGGGACAAGTACCTTTCTACCCTCTGTTGAACACAAACATAGCTCCAGGCAGCTGAGGCGGAAGCACGCACAGGAACATTGTTTCAGAGGGACAGGTTTTTTTATATCAACCTGCCCTGGAACTACAGATGGAAACTAGCTAGGAGCTCAACTCTGGTGCAAAGCATCTGTCATTAATTTAGATCAACATTGTCCCTGACAAATAAATAAACTAAGGTGAGTGCATTTTGCTTTCTGAAATGCACCCAAGACTGGGTTTCTGAAGAGAAAGTGAGCGTGATTTTCCCGGGTACAACAAATGAGTGTCTTTGGCTTTGAGAAACGGATAGAATATGAAGAGTGATCTTCTCTGAAGCACGCACTGAACACACTTACAGAAAGACAAGCACACATTCTGTCCACACACGCACATTCATGAGAAGAACAAGCACATTTTCTCTGTATACAAATCACACGCACACACATGCATTCATGAGAAGGACACACAGGCACGTTGACCATGGCAGACAGTCACATGAATGGACAGCATTCCTCAGAAACGCACACTGGACGCACAGACCCCTGCATGTCTGAGGCTGTGAGAGACGGCAGTGTGCTCTCTGAGGCAGCTGAGCCTTTGGGCTCGGTGTTTTCAGCAGCCTGCAGAGTCTGCTCCAACCTGGATCGGATTCAGGTCTCCTCACGCTGCGGACACAACCGCCTTTCATCTGCTGAGTGAATGTGTTGTCTTTTTTTTCCTTCATCCTCCATTTTGGAATGTATGCTGCTGTCTCAGACTTGCGTGCTGCTTGTTGAGACCCAGGGAAATGGGGAAATGGTCAATTAAACACAGCGGCTGCCAGCAGAGGATTCCAATGGTGCCCCCCCCCAAGGCACCCTAGGTGGGAAAAAAATGTCAATGTGGAAATCTGTACTCTCAGTTTTGTAATATAAGTACACTTGGTTTTCCGATCCCTACACTTTTTTGCAGTTTTGCAATCCATGCTCACAGTTTCTCAGCTAGATCACTCGGGGGTTGGAATGTTAAATCCATTAGTAAAAAATAAAATAAAAAAAATGAAAAAAGAGGTTATTTGTAGGACAGATACAGAAGCGTCATGGCTACAATTCTCACTCCAAGGAGTGGGGTAAATATTAAAGGTCCCATATTTTACAGTGTTATCCAGTGTTTTGGGTCCTGATATCCATAAGATGTTTGTGTGGCTTTAAGCACCAACAACAATCTTAATCCAGCACCTCTCATGTGCTTTACCAAGAATAGGCTGTTTTAGAGGAACAGGTTTTAGTGACTGCGTCTTCAAGGCTCATTGATATCAGTGCACCTCTGTTCTTATTGGCTGGCTACCTCCAATGAACTGAATGGCAAGCGCTTGGATTTGTTCTGGCTACAATGTGGGCCATGCTGAAGTAAATGAGTGTATAGCTGTGATGTCACAACTTCACCAAACTTCACATTTTCTTCAAACGGATTGTGTTGATTAATTTGGGGACGGTGTGTTTTCATAGCATCTTCAACTCCTTTATAACCCACATAACAAGGGACATGTCATTTTCCACAATATGGGACCTTTAAAGCAATATGGTACAAGGGTGGTGGCCTATATCATGAATGTTGGCATGGCTAGCTGTGTCTGGCATAATCTGAAGCAGAGAACCCACCTCTCCATGCCAGTATTCATGATATACCATGATTTTGAGTGCCATATTGCTTTTATAAAATGCATCTTAAAATTCATGAAAGAAGGACAAGGCACTTTAATAATGAGCTTTTAATAGACTGCACGGTGTGCCCTTCTGCTATATTCCTTCAGTTACTAAGCAATGATAATCATTTGTTTGGACATAACTTTATTATGTTGTGAACCACACTAGATGTTTAGATATTTAATTGATTAATGGCTAGCTCCTATAGCAACAACCATACGCACAGATCACAAAACTGAGAGTATGGATTTTTAAGTTGAAATTGTTTTTCACACAGGGTGCCAAACCATATGCACAGATTCTAAAACCAAACCTGCGGATTACAAAACCGAGAGTACGGATTTTCAGGTTGAGATTTTCAGGTTGAGGTTAAACTTTGGCTAACCTACTTACCAGAGGACCACACTTCCCATGTGCAACAAGCCTAGGCAGGCTTCAGGTGCCCAACCGACCAAAGCAAATCACTATTGTTTGTAGGATAAGGCGGGGCCTGCCCTGGATGATGTCACATCCACGCATGCATCACCCTGCAGGAATCCTGCTCCAAGTTCTCATCCCTCTTCTGTTTTTCTCATTCTCTGGTTTTCATTTTTCGTTCTCTCTCTGAATGTTTTCTCTTTCTGTTTCTGATCCTGTCTTTCTCTTTCCCGTTCTCTGCGGCGGTGAGCTCTTCTCAGGGCTGTGTGTGTCCGTGCATCAGCTTTCCGCTGCCTTGCTTCTCTCTCACTGTTAATGTTTAGCCCCAGTCACATGACTGTTGAGAAGAAGGGTTCAAAGGTCACCGCTTTTTTTCTTTCTGTGTGCCCACATGACCGGGACTCTCAGCCACACACATCGTTATGCTTCCTTGCTCCAGTAGCCCTGGGAAATTTCCACCTCTCCGTTTCTCCCAGCCTGGCCTCCTCTCACGGTCCCTCGCTTTTCCTCTCCTTAGCTATCCCTTTTTCCCTCCCCTATAGTCCCCTTCACCACGCTGACTGTCACTCCAACCACAACCTCAGCTCCAAACCCGTCATTCCAGTTTTTCTGCTGCCTAGTTTTACTGCTCCTTTCATTGAGAGCATCTGATGAATCATCTGCCAGGCAAATGCAAAAGTCCCTGCATGGAAACGGACAATAATTGCAGCTGGCAATCCAGGGTTCAACTGTATCCCTTTTTGGCAAAGTCCCCATTTAAACATGCTATTTGCATTAGGATTATAAAACCGGTATTGGGAAGGGGTTATATGCAGGGGGGTGTGGTGACTGAGGCACTGTTCAGTGACAATAGGACAGGAAGCAATAGTACATTTGAACATTTGACTTGAGACTAAGAATCCATGTCTGAAAGACCTATTTAAAATCAGAAGGGCCAAAGGGGAAATTACTCTGCAAAATCAGCTCTGAAATGATTAGAGGATTTCAAGAAAGCAATGGAGTGCTTACAGTTGAAGCAAAATGTTCAGTAGAACTGGAATGCGATTGTATGTTCGCGATCGCACATTCACATACAAACACACGCTTCATTGTGGTTCAATACCTGATGTTTACCAAGCTGTAGTGCCCCCTGTGACCGCCAGAGGTCAGCATTGTTTCATTTTGAGTAGTTCCAGTAAGCCATGGCTGTGGACTTTGAGCAGAGATCTACACACCTCTTTCATGAAGCACCTCAGAGAAAGGGGTTTAAGAGCATACCGTACCTCTGCTTGGCCCCCCTTGGAATGAGGAGTTAAATAAGCATAGGGGGTGGGCGCTTAATATGTGTACTTCCTCCAGAACTGCATTTCGACCTCCTCCTGGTTTCCTCCGCAGGTACCAGAGGGCTGCTGAAGAGGCGAGTGCAGACAAGAAGAAAGTGGTGAGTGTCTAAACGGGCACCATGGGAAGGGCAGGAGGGCCTACCACAGCTGTTGACATGGTCTGATGCTGATGTTGATGTTATTCATAAAGGTAGTGATGGTGCAGTTATTACGTTACACATAATCAGAGCTCTACTGATTCTTTTGCATGAATGTACTGTGGCCTGAGGTCTGGATATATTTTTGTGACTGGATCTCCCTGTCTGAGTCTAAGCCTACAGCCACATGTGTGAATCATTTCCTCCCTTGGTACATTGGCTTTCAGGGGGGTAACCTCTCTGACAGGAATGCTAGGATTCACCCCGCCCCCTCGATGCGTACTTCACCGGAAGGTTCTCCAAATCCCTTTCTGTTCTGTAATTCTCCCTGTTGTATACATGTCTAGATTTCAAGAGTTCAGTGCTATTAAGGCTTCCCAAGATTGGGAATAACTGTGTGCGTGTGTGTGTGTGTGTGTGTGTGTGACATGCTTGAGGGGCTTTAGTGGGGTGAGGTGAGTCCTTTCATTCAGGTTCATCAAATAAAAAACATCATATTGCTCATTAATTATACAAAACCATGGACCAGATCCTCACACAAGTTATCAATCGCTTTGAATTATAATCAGTTTTACTCTCAGTTTTGTTTCCTGCTTACTTTTACCCTCTTTTAGTACAAATGCAGTTCTCACAGCACTTCTTCCAACCAATGAGCAGAAGATTTCCAAAGGAACCTTGATAAATTGATAACAAAAGCTTCAGTTTTAACAAGAGGTTTACACGTTTTTCTCTTTTGTGACACTTGAATGGACATTGTCGATGAGTTAATTTACATACTAAACATACTAGTTCAAGGTGCCTTTCTCTCGGTTGCTGTCTGAGTGGATGTGTTTGTGTCCAAATGCCCTTTAGCAATAGCTATACTAATGCCTCTTTACAGTAAGTGGGTGTGTCGAGTTGTTGTGTAATTCTGAAAGCTGGTCAACAGTTCCTTTATTCCACATCTATTCTACTGGCTGTCTGTCTCAATTTTACTTTCCCAATCTAAATTTACTTATGAAATCATTTTCTTAGAATTCCCTTGCAAAGGATTTATCAGATAGTTCAGGTGGTTCAAATGACATAACTGTGTTAAGACTCTGCATGAGGAAGTAGGTTTTGCACAACTGGAATTGGCCCACAGCTATAAGTACATGCATGGATACACACACGCACACACATTGACAACTGTTATGGCCCAGTCGTCCAAGGCCATTTAATGCAATTGGAAGGTAGTTGGGCTCTAATCCTCATTTAGACTCTCTAATCCGCAGGTAATTGTCTTTAGTTTTACATAACCACTCCAATTACCAGTTGTGTTTGTGTGGCCGTCCAGGAGAGCACAAAAGTATAGGGACTGTCCAGCATCATGCAGAAATACAAGGTAATGCCCCCTATTACCTATGATATTACCTGTACTGTTACAGCACCGGTGTGTCTTCAGTTCTTGTTGGCAGAAGAGCTTTCAGTCAAAATGAAGCCAGAAGTAACTCTATCAGTTAGACTGTTAATGATAGTCGTCTTCTTTAGGGGTTGTTTTGGGTTTGTTATTTCGCTACCCTTGTGCCAAGTACATTCATTATAATGTAGGAGAGCTACTGCTAAAGGTATTGTCCTTTTTGTTTTGAAACTTGTTTGCATCGGAGAGTGAAGACCTGGCTTTCGAATGTCCTCGCGATGCACCGAAGGGCATGGCCTAAACATTTGCCTTTCGCTGTTTGCCGTGCAAATTCCCCGAGTTCTCTCGGACGGATGTGCGCAAACACAGGGCCACATGTATCTGGCTGGAGCGCTCCCGAACCAGCGCTGGTGAGCGAGGCGCCATCGGTCGGGTGCGTTTCTGCCTCCCTGGCCGCCGGTACTGAGTCAGGTCCATTCGCAGGGGGTTCTGGTTAAATCGAGGGCCTGTTCACAGGGGGTTCTGGTTAAACCCAGGGCCAGCTGATGAGGGGCCAGCACACAGGGGACACAGGGGACACAGGTTCCACCCTTTGCTCTGGGATCAGACTGGAACATGACTCTGGCAGGAAGAGGAAGCTGACCCGAGTGACCCAGACAGGCAGAGACGCCGCGCGGTGCGCGCCCGCTGACGCCGGCGGTCATCCCAGGTCGGCCGCTGCGGGGGCGTGCAGGGGTCAGGAGGGCACAAGAGCTACTGAGCAGGCGTAAGACCTGTCCGTCTCCGTCAGGCTTATGATGGGCGCGTGGTGTCTGAACAGCCCCTTCATTTCAGGCAGATAGTGGAGACAACCCGGGGGGATGCTCATTTTAAAAAAGTCTTCCTGTCAGGGCCTTGGGCATTTGAAAAGGACAATGGTCAAAATATAAGTTTCCTAACAATTTTACAGTTAACTTCACAATCGCTGTCGGTCTAAGAAAGCCATTGAATGTACTTTGTCACCTCAGTTGCGTTTGAGGCAGTTACCCATTTCAGTCAGCAAAGGGTTAACCTCTTCCCAAATGTATCATTTCCTGCTTTCTGGTTTCCTTGCATTTTTTTCTGTTTCTCTCTCCCTTTCTCTCTGTCTCTGTCTCTCTCCGTTGCCCCCCCCAGTGGTGTGAAGGGGGGTGGGGGGGTTGGGTCAGTTCCAGTTCCTACATGCAGCGACTGTAACCGCTAACATCTGGGGGGAGGGTTATCATTTCAACTCGTCAGAGCGGCAGAGAGGGAGCAAGCAGGAGATTCAGGGCGCCGGCTTCATAAGGTTTCCCCCCTCTTTTTCCTGTACTTTCATTCTCGTATATGGTTGTGGCTCCCAACAAAGAAAGTGACTCCAGACTTTCTACTTCCTTTTTTTTCTCCCCGGTCTCAAATTTCTCTAGCTCTAGTTGTGCAGCGCTCAGCATTACTGATTTGAAGTTTGTTGAGGGAAGGAGTTGTGTATTGTGTGAGTATCTGGTATTGCTAAACTGGATGTTTTCTGTGTGGACTGTCTGCGAGAGACCGCAGGAGGTGGCTCTAAACTTGTTTTTCTGAACGCATTTCTATAACTCTCTGAGGTCGCCAGACTATACGGTAGGTGCTCGTGACTGGTGTCAAATTGCTTAGATGACAGAATATAAGGGCTGTGAATTGAAAAGGCTTTTCTTTCTTTGATTTCTTTAAACTGTTAAAGCCTAAACTGAAAAATGTGAATGTGAGGAAGTTTTCCATTTCAATATTAGTGTGTGTGTGTGTGGATGTGAGGAACAGTGTGTTTGGATGTTTTTTACAGTGTAAAAAGCCTTTCAGCCCTGAAGGAGAATGCATTCATAAGAGGTGGCATGGGATCTTGAGCTGAAGTGCATCGTCTTGATTGGTTGACCTCCCAAGCGTGGCGATTTCACTGAGTGTAAGAGGGAAAAGACCGGCTGTTGCTCGCTTTGCCACATTATCCCAAACCTTTTGTAAGCCAAAAGGGAGAAACTGCAGGTCTGCTCTCCTTTCTCTCTCTCTCTCTCTCTCTCTCTCTCTCTCTCTCTCTGTCTGCGTTGCGGTGCAGTTTGCTGTACGTCATGCGCGATGCTGAGAAATGTGCTCGTGTCAGCCGGTCAGCTGACTCCCATAACGAGCTCTTCTCCCCCCGACCGGCTCAACTGCACATCACTTTATTTCACTTCTTTTCTGAAGTCTCTGTCTTTATTCAGTCATCTCAAAACACTCACTTTTCTTCAACAGGTAGACTGATTTGTAGACTGTTCAATACTGAGAGATGGTTTGAATTCTGGGGTTCCTGCTGGAGAAAATAATAGGAGTTTCAAGACTGAATTCTGCATTTGTCTTTAACTTTGACTTGCACATAAATGCATGGTGACAGTTGAGCTTCCCAAATTGTCTTTGGGAAGAAGAAAAAGTGAAAAATGACATTCGGTCACATAACCCCCTCTCTCTGTCCTCCCCCCAGGCTGTGGACACCCTCCCCCCCCATCGCTCGGGAAACCTGAGCGTTCTGAAGAAGCGTTGGGAGCAGCCCCTCCGGCAGGCCAAGCCCACAGCCCCGCCCGCGGCCCCGCCCCGCTCGCGCCTCATCACCCCGCCGCCCTCCTCCAAACCCGCGCTCCAGGCCACGCCCGTGCCCAGCCCGCTGGCAGAGCCGCCCGTCTCGGCCAAGTCGCCAAGCACACCGGGGAGCGGGAGTCAGTTTGTGTACCCCACGGAAGGAGAGCGAGAGCAGGAGGCCATGGAGAGGACGCAGAGGAAGTCTGTGAGCGCGGAGGAAGAGGTGAAGTCCCCCGTGCTGCCCGTCAGCCCCCGGGAGAAACCCAGCGTGCCCCTCACCAGTCTGAAGAGGATGTTCGAGAAGGGAGAGGCCACTCACCATAAAGTAAGTACATACTGACTACCATAACTAACAATGTTGAAGTATGCATGTTGGAACTTTATGCTATGCACTTTGTTTTATCCAGAGTGACGTACAATAATCTGCTAAATGACTGTAATGTGGAAGAAACTTGGAAGAATTACAACTAACCAAAAACTAATATTAGTTTGGGTTGAACAGGCATTGATGTTGCGAAGGTGCCAGAGATTTTGTCCATTAGGAGCTTTGCAAGAAAAAGACCGCTTTTATCTGTGGTAGCTACAATGGCTGATGGTGGTGTCTTCCGAAGTGCATTCAGATTCTGAATGTTTCATCAGTGTAATTCAATGGGAATTATTTTATAGAAAAATCATAAATATTTCAAATATTTGATTCATTGACAAAAATCTACTTGGAAAAATGAGTAGGTCTGGCTAAAAAGCGGCTTTGAAAAAAGTCAACCTAATTAAAACAATTTCCGAGTGCTAAATATTCCTCTAGGGTTCATGCAGTCTTTATCATTAGTGCTTTGATACCTCTGATACTGACCTTAAAAACCTTTCATGACCGTTTAGTCCCAACACAAGTGAATATGTTTTCCCCTATGAGCAAACCTCATACCCATGCACCTCATCCTCTATCCTTATGAGGACTACTAATCCTCATAACCTGATTTAAGCAACACAAAGGATGTTGAGTGCTGAATGTTCAGATGGTTGCCAAAAACAAAATTGGACCAGTCATGTGGGGAATGGCCTGCAGTCAATGAGCTTTGACTTTTTCTCAGAAGTGCCAATTGATTACTCCTGCTTCTCTCCCTCATCATTGTCCTTATTGTTCTCTTTTGGGGAACAGACTTGCTTCTGCATTTTGTGATCTTTGATCTCTTTGTAAAACTGATAGTTGCACTTCTGCATTCAGTTAACCGGGCTCTGTTATCTTCCCGGGGGTTTCTGTGAAGCGCACGCATTGTTGCTTGGCCCAGCCCACTTCTGATGTCATCAGCCAGGAACACAATATGCTGCCTGGCTCTTTAGCAGCTGAAATAGGAGCTTGTAATTGGTTGCTGAGTCAGGCGTGGAACATCCTGCAACATCGCAGTCCTGCAATGTTACACCTTGGTTCTGCTTCATGAGCCCACGTCTTTCTCAGGCTTTAGAATACTGCCTGCTGGCTACCACACACACACACACAGGCCCATTGACACACAGACACCCGCAGAGCTCTCTGCATGTTTAGGGGGGTCAATAGCCATGGGCACAACAATACCCAGTGTGAACAGCACAGCCCGAAGGTCTCTCACCTGGCCCATCTGATTACAGAGCAGAATGGTGGTGCTTTAGTGGAGGGTTAGAGGCTGGAGGGGGGGGGGGGGGCACTGTGGTGAATCTGCAAACTGATAGTCCGTCGTTAAGGAAGATGTCAATGGCCCTCCATCCCCCCACTTCTCCATTACTCCCGACCTCTGACCTTTGTTGTCACCGAGGGAATGGAATGCGTGGACATTCCTGCATATCTCAGATATGACCACGCAGTCTCTAACACCCTCGAAGATAGGGAGAGGCATGGTTTTCACAGTTTCCTAGTTTAATTGCAGGAGTAAATAAAATAGGGTATTGACAATCCTGTGCTGAATTCTGCTGGTTCTGGCAAAGTGGTTTTCAGTCTTGAAACAAAAACCTGAAGGTGGCGATTTCTAAAGGGAGCATTCTTTCAGAGAGACTGTGGGTGAAGTCTCTGGGAATCCCTGTAATTACTTTTCTTTTCCCTTTAAACATGACTTTGCCAAAGTTTGAGATTGTGAAGTGGAAGATTAATAAACCTAGATAATCTAATCTTGTAAACACATGAGAAATAGCTCCATGACTGAGAATATACTTTTGAGTGTCAATCTGTTTTTTATTTTCTCTCACACTGCCACTCACACACACACCAGACCTGTGCGAAATACAGTATCTAAAATAGTAATCTTCAAACACCAAAATTCAAAATTTCAAATTTTTCAAATCTTCAAAATTCCTATATATGACTCCCCATTTTAAAATGACTATCTATTATCTTGTTTCTATGTTCAGATTTTACCAGAATTTAAATGGTTAAAGTATTTTGAATGCATATTTGACCCAGGGCTCACAGACACACACACACACACACACACACACACTGTGTTCTCTTTAGTCAGCAGAAGATTGGGTACTCCCATTTTTCTGCGTCTGTGTCTGTCATCCAGGAGGAAGAGTGAGTTTCTAAGAACAAGCCCCATTGTTTGATGAAATCCACCCAGTCGAGCGTTTCTTTCACCACGCTCTCTTAGGGCTCCTTGGTGGAATTTGCTGGCAGGCCATAAGACGGTGCATGGCTTCATTTATCTCTGCGGTGTGAAGACTCCCTGCTTCCTCACGGGTTTCACGGTCTCTTCTCCCACATGGGCCACTGCTTCCCCATTTCCTGTCACCTGACCTAGCTGCTGGCAGGAAGTGAGAACCAAGGAGGAAATGGGATCGAAAGACCAGAGCCCTGCCCCCCTCCCCCACCTTGTGTTCGCACACCAGGGGTGGAAATGGGTGGAAAATTACTCATACTTTTTTCTGTCCAGAGAAATATTTTGGAAGGGTTTTAAAAGGTTGATGTCTTTAATGTTATGAGGCTATCACAGCTATCTGAACGTTTTTTTTCTTCTTGTAAATTGCTGTAAGACATACATTACTATGGCCGTTGAAACTTTATCCATTGTTCAAAATATTTTAAATGGTAACTGGTATCATGTTTAACGGACTGCTTTTCTCTACGACCTAACACAAGTTCAGAAGCCCAAACAGCGCAGGGCACTGCTTGCAGCTGCGCGCCGGGCCTGTACAGATGCCCTCTTGCTGGGGTGATGTCATAAGGCTGGTATTCGCGCTCTGAGGCGCTCTGGGGCTCCAGGCCTCTACACAGACTCCCCTTTCTCTGTCCCGTCAAAGAGCAGCCTCTTCCTCCTTCCTCAGCAGCCCTGCATTTCTGCCTCCTTCTCCCCCTGCACCGCGGAGCAGTTTCCCCAGAGCTGCTCTCCTGCCCACTTCATTCATCCAATAATTCAGAGATGGGCCGGACATGATATAATACACTCATTTAAAAGAGCTTATGCCTAAAATGAAGCCGGTCTGAGAATGTCTATTATATACCCTGTCTGGGACTGGCTTTAGGTCCATAATGAACCCATTATTTAAATAACAATATGTATATACCCAGTCGGGGAATGGGTTTATGTCCATATTACACCCATTATTAAATAGAAATATGTCTATCATATACCCAGATTGAGAGTGGTTATGTTGATAATATACATAGTCTGAGAATGGGTACATACCTATGAAAGGTTGTTTGATCTGATGGCCGTTTCTCCAGAATGATTGTTTATCATTGTGAAGTTTTTGGGTTGTCTGGGTAGCACTTATCTCATTATCTCAATTCACTAACAGGCTGTACGTTACACCGTAGATATCACTAAGCCTTGTGAAATCAGCCACATGACGTACGTTGTTTGGGTCATCGTGAAAAATATGTAGTGTCGTCATAGCAGTGGTGTCCTCAACATGTTTCTGCACGTCTCCCTCAGTGAATCCTGCTCGATGGACCGTGTCAGCCCTCTCTGCGTCACCCACTTCACTGGAAGTCCACCGTTCCCTTTGACAAATGACTCAGACCCGTTTATGCGTAAAACCGGCTTATTGTTTGCACGAGAGGCTCATTTCCAAGATTTTGTTGTGTTGTTCGGTTGCTGCATCTGTTCGGTTGCTCTGTGATATCCAATTTCACTTGAAAAATTCACAGGGATAATCTCTGAGAATAATGACCATATGGTCCACGACCCCGTTCTACCCTTAGTCCTCTCGAGCGAGGTGGGCAGGGACGCACCCATCCTCAGGAAGCCCGGCGCATTCTGACTGGGAGGGTCCTGTGCCCCGCGGGCGTGCAAGGTTAGCCAATGCCGTCGCGTGGTCGTGAGATCAGTCCAGTGGTTGAGCCCAGGGCTTTTGCTTTGTTGTTGAGTTGTCTGTGGCAGCTCAGCTCATCTTCTGTCCACCGTGCCCCCATCCCCATAGCTGACCCTTTCAGGCCTGGACAGGGGTCCTTCCCGCCTGACCCCCACCCTAATCCAAAAGACGGGTGCAGACTGCTGAGCCCCCACTTGAGGACATTTCTTTTCTTCAATGAATTAGGACTCCTGTATTTTCAGTCAGTCTAATTTGCCTCAGCTCCAGAGGTGGGTAAAGAGCGGCTTCAGAATGGGAATGGGGGGCTTTGCCTGTACAGGGGTGGGAGGAGCTGTAATTCTGTCCTGGTGTGAAAGTTCAGTCATTAGGGGCTCCTCGCCACCGGCACATCACTGTGATGTCGTCATCATCACGAAGGGTCAAGAAGTCACGGTGTCTTTGAGTCTTCTGACTGTGGGGGAGAGAGCTGATCTTATCTCACTGCGGGGAGAGGTTATCCGCACGCAGCCTGAGGGAGAGTCATATAGGGCAGGAGTCCTGTTTCAAGGGTTGGCCTTGCTGATGGTGACTGTTGGACTCTCATTTCCCAGGGGTCCAGAGAGACTGGCAGGACTGGAGGGAACAGCGCCACTGAGGACGGGGAACTGCGCCCAGGAGACAGAGGTACAGCATGGCGGCACAGTGTAACACAGGCCAGAGAGAGAGCACAGTGTAACACAGGCCAGAGAGAGAGCACAGTGTAACACAGGCCATGGGGGGAGCAGTCTAACACAGACCATGGGGACAGTACAGTCTAACACATACCATGGGGACAGTACAGTCTAACACATACCATGGGGACAGTACAGTCTAACACAGACCATGGGGGGAATACAGTCTAACACATACCATGGGGACAGTACAGTCTAACATAACAGGGCGAGAGATCAATCTTAACAGAAAATGTTGTTGCCTGGTTCTCTATTAAATGAGGTCAGGTCAGATGTTAAAAGACTGCATTATCAGCAGCAGAGAGTTCTTGCACAATGACTTCATGCCAGTATTGCTTTACGTGAGTTACAGTATCAAAAAACCCTACAGCCACACAGTGTTTGTAAGCATTCTGCAGGTTAGACTGATGTTATTGTGGCCTGCAGGACTTTAGCAGTCCAGTATGCTCTAAACATTGCGGTGACCTATGCCTAGGGTTTTCAGACGGATCGTCCACCCTGGACAGGGTGCGGGAGACCACCTCCGTACGTGATCGGCTGGCCAAGTACCAGGCTGCTGTGTCCAAAAAGGACCCTTCACCTGCAGTGCACAATGTGAGTGCCTCTTAAACACAAGCCCATTGCTGCCCTGTGTGTGTGTGTGTGTGTGGCTGTGGGCCAAATCAATGTACTCATGCAGTCTTGACAGGCTGCCAGGTTGTGCCTGATCGGCTGCGGTGTTTTGGTTGTCGCAGGGTAACTGCCGGCATGTTACAGACAAAACATGGGCTCTGTGAGAGACACTCTGACAGAACATAGGCACTGAGAGACAGTCAGACAGAACATGGGCACTGAGAGACAGTCAGACAAAACATGGGCTCTGTGAGAGACACTCTGACAGAACATAGGCACTGAGAGACAGTCAGACAGAACATGGGCACTGAGAGACAGTCAGACAGAACATGGGCACTGAGAGACAGTCTGACAGAACATGGGCACTGAGAGACAGTCTGACAGAACATGGGCACTGAGAGACAGTCAGACAGAACATGGGCACTGAGAGACAGTCAGACAGAACATGGGCACTGAGAGACAGTCTGACAGAACATGGGCACTGAGAGACAGTCAGACAGAACATGGGCACTGAGAGACAGTGTGACAGAACATGGGCACTGAGAGACAGTCTGACAGAACATGGGCACTGTGAGAGACAGTCTGACAGAACATGGGCACTGAGAGACAGTCAGACAGAACATGGGCACTGTGAGAGACAGTCTGACAAAACATGGGCACTGAGAGACAGTCTGACAGAACATGGGCACTGAGAGACAGTCAGACAGAACATGGGCACTGAGAGACAGTGTGACAGAACATGGGCACTGAGAGACAGTCTGACAGAACATGGGCACTGAGAGAGACAGTCTGACAGAACATGGGCACTGAGAGACAGTCAGACAGAACATGGGCACTGAGAGACAGTGTGAGCATTGAAAATGAGCAGCGCAGCCACACCCACTGGCCTCACCCAGAACCGCCCTCCAGGGGGAACGGCGGAGGCCTGTGCTCTCACTGGCCAGTCCCAGTCATAAAGCGCATTGTTCTTTTGTCCAGGTTCAGTTCCCCTTTCCTGTTGACAAATTGCATAGCAACAGTTCACTTACAGACAAGACGACAGCAGGTTTAAGCAGTAACTGTATTGCACCAGCTCGTCTATATGTCTTGATTCCTTTTGTGGCCGTTGCAATAGGTTATCTCTTGCAATATGCAAATTAGCAGTTGAAAGATATGATGGGACTTGGGTCACATGCAAAAGAAGACTCCTTTTTTTGCTTGTGTCCACATTCATTTTCTTTTCTGGTCCGGTTTAAAAACTATGTTTGACTGTTAAAACTTTTACCATTTGGGTCAGTAGACCTTCATCTGTGCATTGAATATGTAAAGAATGCTACAAACATAAGAATTTAAAGAAATAAAACCCCCCAAAATATTGTGGTATATTTTGTCAATAAGTATTGTCATGAATTTGTTTTAATCCTGTTACTCCCACCTTAGTGTAAGAAACCATTCTAGCACATTCTTTAACAGTGCAGGGTATGACGCACATAGCCTCGGGGTTTGTTGGCATAAAATTTAGCATTACATTGTATTTATTTAGCATACTCTTAGCCAGACCACCTTACAGCTAAAGAGAAACACGTGTTTTCACCCGATTAATATCAGCCATATTGCCAGACCTGGCGAACAACATTCCCAGACCTGCAGGTAAAGACGAAGCTAATGCTAAGTAACTTTGCTCAGCAAGAGCATTAGCACAAATTATAAATACATTGACTGCATCCATCACAAGCCCTAAGAAAAGAAACCCAAAACTCTCAAAATGTAACCTATGACCATAAAAATAGTAAATACCATAACCAGTGTACAGAAGATGGGAGCTCAGCAGGGTGGGGATGGAAGGGGGAACCAAGAACCATCCGGAAGAGAGGGATCTTCTGTTTGTGTCAATGGGTCTGCTGTCCTTACTACTTTGGGGAGTTCGTCGTAAACGTACGCTGGTAGCACTTGTTTGCAAGTCACAATGCGTAGTGTTTGTAGTGAGCCGGTACAGACGACTACACAGGGAGGAGAGGTATGATTGGAGGTATGGTATCGCCGTTCCTTTCACTGGTCTGTCAGAGAGTACCAAGGTTTTAAAGTGGAATCGAATAGTTACAGGCTGTCAGTGAAGTGAGATGGGTGTGATATGAGCATCCTCGGCAAGGTTGTAGGCAAGTTGTGTGTCAGTGTTGTTCTAGCAGCACAGGTTCAGGTTCAGTGGCACAAGCAGGAAGACCAGTGGGAAGGGAACTGCAGTAGTCCGGGGGGCGATAGT
Organism: Conger conger; assembly: GCF_963514075.1. Taxonomy (NCBI): domain Eukaryota; kingdom Metazoa; phylum Chordata; class Actinopteri; order Anguilliformes; family Congridae; genus Conger; species Conger conger. The sequence goes on along the minus strand of NC_083773.1, from coordinate 27,872,680 downwards.
ACCAGGGCCTGGTAGAACAGAACTTTGTAGTGTGAGTGGTGTAGAAGGGGCAGATCGTACAGATGTTACATTGAAAGACAGTACGTGCTTGACGCGCTGACCAATAGACTTCCTTCCTGGCAGGCGGAGCAGACTGGACCGGAGGAGGACCGGAGCGCCCCCCGTGTGGACCAGAAGGAGAACGTGCCGCCGGTTGGCACAGCCACGGTCAGTACGCACCAATTCACCTGTTCTCCCACAGGACACATTTCATTACAGGACAGGAGAAGAGCATAGGACATGCTTAAGCCGACGGTCCAGTTAGAAGAATGTATTCGTTGGACTTATTAAGATGTTTGTGTAGATACCAGTAGGCTATCATTGTCATGCCCCCCCCCCACCCCCTCACTAATTTGCACCAGAAACAATAACTCTGACAACTGAGTTATTGATGGCAATGTTTCCCATTTCAATGAAGGACTGTGCCTATTTTACAGCTATGTAACCACAGAAAAGCTCTAGAACTGTAAGGACAGCCATCTTTCTCTGAGCATTTTTGTAAATCTGCAACTATAAAGTACATTCTTCTGTACTGTGCACTGCCAGCAGCCACAGAAATGTGTGTGTGTGTGTGTGTGTGTGTGTGTGCGTGTGCGTGTGCGTGTGTTTGCTGCCAGGTGTTTGCAGCTGTTAGTTTCCTTGCTGTGGAGGCTGGGGAAGGATACAGCATATCGTTAGTGATCACTACAGTCATGGTTGCCCCTGGGAACGGGACTTAACCCTTTGCTCTCTGTTGACAGAATGACTCTGACCCTGCATCCAGCAGCAGGAAGGCCTCCACCACAGACGGCAATGGTGAGTCAGGAAATAAACATGAGATGACTCCCACTGCTGTAGCCACAGTGAGGCACACACTACACACATTACACGGCCAGATATACAGCACTGTGTTCTACGCTTAAAGGTAGGTAGGTAGAACTGCAAACAGCTCCCAAAACTCGTATAAAGGAAAGGCTATGGAATTAATGCAAGAGTTCATCATTTGTGTACAGAATGTCTCTTGGGCGAGGATGCTGGATTCTCATAGGCTACCATGTGCTGACAGACGCTGAAATGTATGAACTTATCAAAATCTATTCTCTCCTGCACACAGTTGGTATTGGTTCAGAAAGTAATTAAAAGTCAGTTAGTCACACGCTATCACATATCCAAATGTATTCACAAAAATGGAGGTGTTAATCCTCTGCACCTGGCAGGCACTGTTGCATGAACAGATGATTTTCAGTAGCACAGTAGATTTAGTCGGGTGTATACAATTCACAAGCTAAACCTGAAAAGTAGTTCTTTGAAATAGTCTCTGGAAAACCCATGAAACTCAGTTGCCCTTTTTATGTGAAAGGGTAGCAGTGAAGGCATATTGGAGAGGTTAGTTAAAGTGGAGTAAATGTGTAGCAACTTCTGTATATGCTATTCTCTCTCATTCTCAAGGATAAGGTTCTTCATGGTTAAAGACTCCCTCTAGTGTCAGTGTAATGCTTCTGCATCTGTGGCATTGTTTATGAGGTTATGTGGTAGAATGGACTCTGTGGAGTTGGGGAGAGAAACCGGCCTCGCATATGCTCTCTGTGCCGATGTTTTACACCACAGTCGACCATACAGTGCCAGGTCACAGGACTCAGACCCTAGCATACACAATGAAACTAAAGAACACATACATTGTATAATATCACCATTGAGTAAGAATTAGCATTAGCATTAGACAAGAAGGCTCATGCATATGTATTTGTTCGAGGTCTAAACCTGAGACCTGACCGTTGCTCTCTCCCCACAGGCCTGTCTCCGATCTCAGAGACTCCAGCCCCCAGTGCCGGCGCCTCTGTGCCCCCCGCCTCCAAGGACAGCGCCCAGCCCAAGGCTGCCAGAGTGAGTAACCCCCCCTAACCCCCCCGCGAGGCTCACCGATGTGGGTCAGCTGTCCTGGGTTAACCTTGAAATGCTAGAACGGAATGTGCCAGAACTCGCTGGAGTAATTCGCCTGTGAAATGTGTACTACGTTGAACTTGGATTTTATGACATTTTTTGCTGCTACTAACCACATTTCGCGTGTGCGTCGTAGAAGTTTGGCCGGCCGATGCGTGAGACCTGTGTGGCCTGCCTGAAGACTGTGTATCCGCTGGAGCGCCTGATGGCCAATCAGCAGATCTTTCACAAATCCTGCTTCCGCTGCTCCCACTGTAACACCAAACTGAGGTAAGACCACGCGCCCTGATCCTGCACCAAGCACACTCGCACAGCCCTTTGCCCTGTTGGAAGAAATGTGATGTCATCTGCCAGCTTAATGTTCAGCTAGATATTACAGGCCTGTGATCTTCAACCTTACGTCTAGAGAGCCATAATATCTGCTGCTTTTGTTTTCACTTTAAAATGGCCATGCCAACTAATTTATAACGAATAAATTATGTCAACTTTGTAATCAGTTCATTTGCTGCCTAACAACAGAAACACCCTGTTGGGTGATTCGGGGAATTGACAACCAAACTTATTTTACAACATTCAGCAACATTCTTTACACTCTCAGTCCTTTCTTTGTCTCCCTCTGCTGGCCAGCTTGGGGAACTACGCTTCTCTGCATGGCAACGCGTACTGCAAGCCGCACTTCAGCCAGCTGTTCAAGGCCAAGGGCAACTATGACGAAGGCTTTGGCCACCGTCCGCACAAGGACCTGTGGACACCCCGGGCGGAGGAGGACGAGGAGGAGAGGGAGGGAGAGCCCCCAGCCCTCAGAACGGCCCCTACCCCCAAAGCGGCCCCCGAAGCCAAGTCACCAAGCCCCACCGTGGAGGAGTCTCCCATCGCCAAGGTGACAGACCTGGCGGCTGACCTGGAGACGCGGGGGCACAGCTCTCCTCTGCCGGCGGAGAAGCCCACCGAGAAGCTGGCCGAGACGCGGCGGCTGAGAATCGCCTGGCCACCCCCCACCGAGAAGGGCCTCGGGGCTCCCGACTCCGCCCTAGAAGGGGGCCATGTCAGGCACTTCCGGGGTAAGTGGCCCCCGGAGGACGACCTGGCAGCCCCCTTGGCCCAGAGCTCAGAACGCTCGGAGCTCAAGAACCTCCGCAGGAGCGCCTCTCTGAAGGAGCGCAGCCGGCCCTTCTCATTGGCCATCTGCTCTCCCCCGACCCTCGACCCCGCCCCTAGAGAGCCACGCCGCCCAGTCAGGGGGCTGCTGAAGAGGAGGAGCTCCCTGGAGGCCACGCCCCCGGCCCCCATGCCCCACACCAATGAGCCAGAGGGGGAGCCAGAGCCGAAGGCGGAACCAGAGGCAGTGTCGAAGGCGGAGCCTGATAGTGAGCCAGACAGGGAGGAAGTGACCACACCCGGAGACAGTGTCGTGAACGGAGAGGAAGAGGAGCGCAGCAGCACGCAGGAAGCCGAAGGTGCCTCCCCCACAGAGGAGGAGGCCAAAGAAACGGCAGGCGAAGACCAGGAGTCAGCCGAGGAGGAGAAGCCCACCCCAACCCTGCCAGAGGCTTCACCCTCCCCCCCGCCGGCGAGCAAGCAGAACAGGACATCCCAGGACGTGGGCTTCTGGGACGGGGAGGAGGCGGAGGAGGAGGGCGGGGAGCTGTCAGTGGAGGAGATGATCAAGAGGAACCGCTACTATGAGGAGGAGGAAGAGGACGAGGAAGAAGACCAGGAGGGCTGAAACGCCACCTTTTCCTACATCCTGGGACTTCCTAAGTCTCAGATTTCCCCCCAGAAATTATACATTCCTTAAAAATGCCAGTCTGACCATTTTAGTGATTTGCCTCCCTCCCCATCTCACACATCTTGTGATCTGAACTTTCTTCTGAGTAGAGTAACCGCTGCTCAGTCCAGCATGTTTGTTTCGGCACAATCGTTTTATGCTTTTATTCTGTCCACTGAAAAAACTGCCACACTCCTGAGAACCAGCCTTTCAGAAACAAAATAAAATAACTATTTTAATCTCCTTTTCCCAGAATCATGAACAAAAGGAAACTACCGCACATTTTCCGCATTGGCCACAAGTTTGTGGGAGGAAAAAAAGCTTGTATATTTTTCTTTTGTATCTTTTATGCTGTAAGGTTTGTCATATGTTTATCTTTTAAATTGAACTTGGTACAGTTTTACATTACTATGGCTTTTATACAGTGGGGAGGGGAATATCGTCTCACGAGGCCTCTGAACTGGAATCTATGCATTATAATAAACCTTTTATTTTATAAAACTGTGGCCTTATCTTCCGCTACGTAGTACAATTAACTTCTTTGATGGTCTGAGATGAACCGGGAGTTTTGAGAAGTACCAGGGATCAGCTCCTCTGCAATTCTCATCCATCCAAACCCTTATAAACCCTTTCAGGTGTAAGATCACAAATATGTTATTAGGATATTCTTAACTGAACGTGATGCAATCATCACTACTGGTGCTTGAATGCAATGGAGGTCTAGATCACTTAAAAAACATTCCAACAAACCTACTCTTCAATGGGTTGAAATGGATAGGAAGAGAAACTATGTAGTGCTCTATGCTCTGCAAACAATTTTCTCTATTTTTTGTGTTTCATTTTGGAGGGGGGTGAATTATTGAGTGGGTTTGGTTGTGAGTGTGTGTGTGTGTGTGTGTGTGTGTGTGTGTGTGTGTGAGAATGGACATGGTAAACGGTGGATAGTGTACAATTCTCTTCCCTTTCTGATAAGGAAACAAATTCTGCATTTTTAATCTGAACTGTAAGAAAAATGACAAGGAGTGATCTCATCAACTTGAGCTGTCCATGAGCTGAACACTGTAAATCCATTATTTGTACAACATGAAATAAGACTGTTCAAACAAAAGAATTGCCTATCCTGAATACAATGTTATTTATACAAGTCACATACCCATGTGTACTGCAGTAGGCTATATTTGCACATTCAAATTTGTGGTATAAAATACCCTTCTGTTGTCTTAAAGTCATGCTGCCAGGCCAATATTAATCTGTAAACAGTCCTGACACTTTCCCAGTGATGCTGTAATGGGCATTTAATTGGTTGTGTTTCCATGTCTATGTAATAAAGATGAAAATGCATGCTTGTGTGTATTTACTGTAAATTACTAGTGTGTTTGGTCCAGTGACACACTCCCCAATCCCCACATTCAGCCGATTGACTGAGACTCAGAAATGAAGACACACAAGCCGGACACTATGGAAATAGCCATCTTTATTTAGTCATATAAACATCTCTGTGTATGTACACATTAACAGCAATGCAGGTAGCCTGGAGAGGGAGGGACCTAGAACAGTAGCCCACTGATGGATACAGTGTGATTGGCTACCGAGAGTGATGCCTCCCAAACTTCTGCAATGCGACCCCACCTCCCTCATCTTAACCCCGCCCCTGCCGTCATGGCCCCTCCCCTGGCACCTGCATTTCAGCTTAAGACTCAGGATCCTGATGAAGCCAACGGCCACAAGCATCTGTGTGATTCTTAGGATGGGCCGTGTTGCTTTAGTCTTCCTGCATTATTCGCACCCGCCAATGATTGGCCTCGATATGTTGCACAGGGTCTGCTGACCAATCAGGGGTGAGTGCGTTTGGAAGAAGAGCCAGCAACAGGGAGCCAACCTACTCCACTGTTAAGATACTGTATCGCATCAAATAACTGGTGCCCTCGAACACACTCTGCACGGACAACGACGGCTTTGAACAACGCGGACGATTATTCAGAGCAATCGCAAGAAGGCACCTGTGTGTCAGCCTTTTAGGCACAGATTTGGGTCGTTTATATATTGCTAAGTATGCATTGTCTAGATACATGTCATATGACTAATCTGTTAGGCAGAACTAAGGACAGCTTTAAATATGGTGGGTAACCTCATGCTCCACCTGGATGGGAGAGTCCTTCTATGGCGGATGCTGTACGTGCAAATATGCTCAGTGAATAAACATGCGCTAGGCCTCTGCAGGAACATGGCCAATACAACAACAACAACAACGTTATCCCCCGATTGCCACAGTCTAGTGTTCAGACCCACAAACGACCACAACCGTTAACTAAGATTCATTAATAACCAGCTTAGAGGATAGTGGTACATCCCTCCAAGAACGGAGCGATGTTGAACACTCGTCCGTTTCCCCAGAACCAACAAAATATTTAGCCCGAAACGAAGAAATGCAACCGTGAGAGAGAAACGGGAAGCGCACGCAACCGAATTAGCCTGAAACAGTTAAATCAACAGAAGAGTTTTACAAACATGAAAACAGCGGTACATGACCAACCCTTTCATCTCCTACATGAGATTTGGGGGGAATGATCTGGAGGAGGGAGCCCTGGGCAGCCCGTAACAGCAGCGGTCAGAGTACACGTGTGTAAAGTGTCCGTGTCGATAGCATATGACGCGTCTGTGGTCTGCAGTGCAGCAATACAGCCCCTCGGCGAGCACCACTGGTTATCAATATCAGAGGAAACGTGACGCAAACGGGAGAATCCTGCAGGAAAACCAAAACTCACAAAACAGATGCATCACTTCGCTGACCTTTCATGCATTTTAAACAATTATATTTATAATTATTACTATAGACAAGCGGAGACAGACAGGTGAGGTGGAAAGCTGGAAAGCTCTTGCTTGATCTACTGAACAGTGCTGGATCCACATTTCCAGGGCTCTCTGGAACTGGTAGCACAGTTTGGCAAAAAGTGAACTTATTGGCGTTCCTAAGGAGTGGTGATTCCAAAGGAATGGACATAGGGGGCGCACTCTGCATCCCTAAGACATTACGAACCGTGATAGGTCACATCTACAGTAAAAACAAAATTTCATACTAATCAAATAAAAGCTCATTTCTAACAAAAGTGAATTTTACAACAAACAGGCAACTATTGCAGAACAGAATATATGTGACTTCTGATAATTTGCGTCCTTCTCGATGTCGGCGGACATCAGACTGAAATAACATTAACTAGCCATCAATCAATGCAGCCATTTTTTGCGATAAAAGCAATGCATATATTTCAAGTGAATCATGCATAACTAATCACCAACAACCATTTGTTCTGTTTAATGACGTGACGTGTCTAAAAAAATATATAACGTGCATCTGAGCGATCTATTCTCCTCAAAGTAGGTTCTACCTACCTCACGAAATAATTAATTTTCCAGCTTTCTACGGTCCGAGGTTTACTTTGAAATGTGCCGTAAGGATTAAGCATTTCTGGCCTAAGCGCTGTGGCGAAAGTACAGAGGCAGAGAGGCTAAACACAGACTCCTGCCCCCTTGTGGCATTTGTATGTGTTGCACACCCACAGTTCCCAGACTTGCAGCTGTCGCATGGCCGACGGACACATACAAGGCTCGAGTCCTGACACAAGAACAGAAAGTGCGTGCGGTGCGTGTGGGACAAAACACTCGCTTTCAAACGAACAATGCCAAAGCTGACTGACCTCAGACAATCACTGCTCTCATTCCCCATCAATAACTTGCGCAATCGGCATGACGGTTAGGACATGCTTATGGAACGCATTGCTTTGCGCCACAGTGATATCTTGGGAGTTACATTTATATTCAAGTAATATCATTCAAAAATAGACTATAATTTATACAGTTTACACTTATTCATTTTTGCCATTCATGGATTTAAGGATTTACTAGTGAGAAACATTTTCACCCAGCGCCACTGAAAAGGTAAATGGTCACTAAGCTCTGGCACAATATTACATTGTCTTTGACTGTTGTAGAGAAACAGCGCACCCTGGTGCCCAGAAAAGGCACTGCCAGCAGGATTTAAATCCCGTCCCTGCATGGAGTCCACTAATTCAGCTTTCAAACACTTCTTGGCCACAGACAGCCAGCCTAAGAGCGGAAATACGAAAGGAAGAGGAACAACTCGTATTCGGTGGTAGGCTTTAAAGGAAACATAAAGTAACGCGTAATTTCAGGTAGTTTACGAGGAGGCGGACGAGGGTTGCTGGAGGTGGGGACGAGGCCGTGCGAGGGTGGGGCCGTGGCAGGGGTACGGAGTGTGGGGGGGGGGGGGGGGGGGGGGAGGGGTGTGGCAAGCCCACCACCCTCTTTCCATCCCCCCCTCCGTCCCCAAAGTATGGGATTGTTGCCCCGCCTCTCGGGGCCTCTCTCAGCCGCTCAGGGGGTGCAGATCCACCTTCACCTTCTCCCCGCTGCTCAGCATCCCAATGGAGGGGTAGAACCCCCCCGTGGGCACCACCGCCTCCCTCTTGCCAATGATCTTGCCATTGCGGGTGAAGAACACCTGTGCAAACACAGGGGGGCAACAGTGAGTCACAGCACGTCTGCACAGCTGTCATGAGGAAGAGAGCAATTCTCCCCTCAAGACATATGTGACTCATAGGAAAAACCCACAGACACAAACATACACAGATACACACAGACACGCAGTCACAGACACACACAGTCACGCACAGTCACACATGCGCGCGCGCAGTCAGACACATACACACAGACAGTCACAGTCAGACACATACACAGTCACAGACGCATACACACACAGACACATAAATACACAGTCACAAACACAGACACACAAACAGTCACAGACACATACACATACAGACACATACATACACAGAGACAGACAGTCACAGACACACACAAACACAAACACAAACAGACACAGACACAGACACAGACACAGACACAGACACAGACACAGACACAGACACAGACACAGACACAGACACAGGGCTGTGCAAGCATTTTAGACATCCGTCAATTTTTTCAAACTTGATGTATGAAGAAACTGGATCTGTGCAATAAATGAAAATACACAAGGTGTCCACCCCGTCTCTTCAAAACCACTTCAAATATTCCAGAGACTCTCACTGCTTTTCCACCCTTCTTCCACAGGTCATACAAGTCGCCGGGACTTTTTCTTTGTCAAAAAAGTGCTGTCAGCATCTATGATGCACACTGTTTTACTTTCCTTATGCATCAGAGGAGAAGAATGTGTGTGTGTATGTATGTGTGTGCTTGTCCGTGCGCGCGTATGTGTATGCGTATGTGTGTGTGCGCGTGTGTGTTTGTGCATGTATGTGTATGCGTGTGTGTGCTTGTGTGTGTGTGTGCGTGTGTGTGCGTGCGTATGTGTATGCGTGTGTATGTGCGTGTGCGTGTGTTTGTGCGTGTGTTTGTGCATGTATGTGTATGTGTATGCGTGTGTGTGCTTGAGTGCATGTATGCGCGCGTGCGCGTGTGTGTGTGAGTGTGTGTGTGTGTGTGTGTGTGTGAGACTGAGTGTGTCTCTCAGGCTAGGGGATTACTTCATATTCTCAAGCCAATGCCATTTATTTTTGAGGGTGATTTTTCATTTCATGGGCACTGGGTCCTTGTGATGCCATGAAAATAAAGTGAGCCCAAGCTAAAGCAAATAACAGGCCATATAATAACAGCTTTTTGGATTTATTTCTTCTTCAACCTCCATGCCATTAACAATTCACCGGTACATATATTTTCTTACTCTTAATTAATAGGTTAAGTACTTTCTTGCTTTTTCCACTGAAAATTGACCTTCACCCAATTACAGTCCTGCCATGCTCCCCTGTCTGGAGTGCAGCCTTCAGCTTATTATGGGATGCTGGGTGTCTCCTGCTGCCCAGGGCTGTGAGGGGATGTGCATGGATGGCTCCACGGTGCGGGACAGAATCTGGACTGCGTCAGCGGGAACTGCAGCCCTGGAGGGCAGACATCACACTTCCTTTCTTTTAAAATGGGTGCCCAACGTGTCCCAGTGTGGAATGCATCTGCACCCACACGCACGAAACCCCACAGACACATTCGGGGGAGCGTAGACCGCCGCCTGTCCCCATCTGCTAATCTTCACACCGCTGACTACAGCTGAGCTCGCATAGTGGAATCGGAGGAGGACCTTTCATATGCGGCTTTGACATGTGTTCCACAGGCACCCTGATCGGCCAGCGATGCTAAAGAGCGATGAAACGGAGCCCTCACTGGCTACTCACTCACTCGCTCTCATGGTCCTATGGCACTGGGTGAAGGAGCACTTATAAGGGCAGATGTGGGCCAGGAGGCCTCGGAGTCCTGTGCGTGTCTGAACTGTCCTCTTGTGTGGAAAGGAAACACAGAGGCCCAGCGTATGCTCGGTCCTCACATAGTGGCAGACGCTTTTAATCAGCCGGAATTCAGCCCTCAGGAAGCTGCCTGTCTCTGGACTGTCAGGCTGATACAGCACTGTCAATCAGTATTCCCACCCTATCAGTGCCCAGCAGCCCTGTGCAAGTCTACAACCGTGTGCGTGCAATAACGTTCCTGTGTTCAGAGTACATACAGTATGTGTGTGTGTGTTTGATAGCATGTTTGTGTTCAGAGTACATACAGTATGTGTATGTTTTTGATAGCATGTTTGTGTTCAGATACATACAGTATGTGTGTGTGTTTGATAGCATTTTTGTGTTCAGAGTACATACAGCAGTACATACAGCATGTGTGTGTGCTTTCTGCTCACCATGACCTTCCTGCCTTCATGCTCCTGTTCCATCTCCTCCTCGTCCTCTTCCTCCTCTTCATCGTTCAGGTACAGAACATTCTGGACCCTTCTCTGTTTGGGCCGCACCTCAAAGTAGTCCCCATCGTCACTGTCATCTGCAGCAAGGAACAAGTGCACACACACGTGCAGGCACGCACACACAGGCAGGCACGCACGCACACACACACATACACACACAGAGGGGAAATGGACAGGCCGATGTGGTCAGTAACCACTTGATACTGCGGTTGCTTTCTGTTGACAATGTAGTGCTGGATCTCCAGGCTTCAGTCTGACTACAGGACACATGGAAAGATAAGAAAGGGCACCTCTATTATAGAAATGATTACAGTAGGTGAGATTTTAATGACATGGGCCTATAAATCAAACCCATGTAGATTTGATTTATGTCCTATTTAGAGGACATCAATCAAATGATGCCCTATGTCCTCTCTACTCTATAATGGCTGACAAAGTATTCTTGTGGAAGAAAGTGTGAATAGAGGGAACAGGAAGTGTGCTGCCAGTTTCATCTTCCCCAGACAGGCAGCATTTCTCAAACCCACTGCACAATCCTCAGCACTAATTCCATTTTCTGTACATATAGCTGTGTGCTGCCAAGTCATACATCACAGCCTTAGACAGCGTGATGGTGATTGATTTCACACATGCTATTAGTGGGAAAACTTTAGAAAACTTCTGAGCAGAGCGGAAAAATACCACACTGGGTCAGCATTCTGTCATTTCTTTGGGTTTGGGGAAGCTGACCAGCACGTAAGGATATAAACTAACCGGAGCGAACACGCAGGGCTCTAAGCCTGTGTCACGATTAAACGCGTCCCCCCCCACTGCACTCACCCTCGCTGTCCAGGATGTAATCCCGAGGGAACATGATTCCGCAGCCCATGATGTCCCCCTCAAAACAGCGGGGCCCGAAGGGGTCCCCCACACCGCTGCCGTGGAAGATCTTCCCGTCGTCTGTCAGGAGAGAGAGGGGGATCCGCATGAACAGGTCCCATCAGAAGACCATAGAGCTTTTACAGCTAATAAAAAGGCTTTAAGAAGATCCGTTTTTAAAGATCCGAGTTATTAAACAGAAGGTTTTCACAACACCACAAAGTTATTGAACAGAATACTTTCTGAAAAAGGCCTAAATTATTTTAACCGGAATAAGCGTGAGAAACCAAGACCAAATAGTGTCAGATTATATCACGTTAAAACTTCAGACACATCAAGACATGGTAGCTGTGGCAACCTGGCACGGTGACTGGGTAATCCAGCCAACCTAAACCACATGACACACCCAAGTTGTGGCAACCTTCTGATGACCCTTAAGGTGAGGCCTCTCCTGAGTCATACCCAGAGGTGTCCTCTGTGCTCACAGCTGAGCACAGCTACGATCAGCAGACCCAATTCTTACCCCTTACCTAGGCAGGAATGGTGTCCTCCACTAAAAACTCTAATTTGGGAATATGAGATGGTTAAACGTGCGCTCCCCTTTAGGGGAGTCAGCACCAGCGCAACGGAATCCACACTCATTAGGGCTGCTATATTTTGGTGATAATAATGAGCTCAGTTTCATGGAGGATCATGACACGTTATCATCTGTGTCTAGTATAACCCTCAAGGAGCTACTCTTGGAACTTAAAAGATTGGACGTTCAAATTGGGCACCACTGCTGCAAATCTGAGCTGCTTCAGTTAATGTCAAAGTATATTAATGTATTATGTGTGTAAAAAATAATTTTGAGTTTCGCTCAGGCTGGATAAGGGCATCTACTAAGTAAATAAATAATGAAAAACAACAATAACAACAATTAGAAAGTGTTTTGTGTAATCTTGCCTACTTGTGTGAATTGTTTTTCTAAGGCCATATGTAGGCATATGTAAGTTTTCCATCTCTTGAAAAAGAGATTTTAATCTTGATGAGACTCGGCCAGTTGAAGTTTAATAAAGTTTAAATGAAATAAGAATTGAGTCCAGCACTGACATAAACAGTCCTCTGGAGAGTGCCAACAAGGTCCACTATCATAATATAAGGGTTTGTGTTGGACACCCCTCCACCACCCCCACTGTTAGCCAGCCAGAGGGCCAGGATGGACAGACCTGGCTATACCCCGCCACCCCTCCCCAGTTAAACAGAGCGGAAAGAAACCTCATTTTTATATGTAATATGATATATAAATAATCACAGGGTGCTCCCGATTGCCGTATCCAACGATAGCACTTGGGCCTGGAGTCAATCGGCAACTTTCCTTAAATACGACCTACGAGTTGGAAATATGAAATAAATCCAAGTTTTCTTTCTCCCCAAACGCCGAGTTAACTTCGGGGTTCGTCGAGCTTGTCAACAAACAAAGTGAAAAGTAGCATTTAATTTTCCATGCCGTGTTGTTATTGCAGCGATGCGGCCCGGTGGCTCAGTAACTGCATGGCTCAGCTGGGGGATCTCAGACAGGAAGAGAAGTGGAGGCCGAGAACTCGTGTGACAAAACGGCACCCCACGCCAGGGAACTCCAGAGATACGCGGTGTGAGGAGACAACATGCATGTGTAGAGTGGCTTACAGAAGTGTGCCCCTTATCAGACCCCCCCAAAGGAGAAAGACAACAGACTGTGTTTAAGGTGTGGACAGGAAGTCAGCGAGGTTTGATGAAGATACAGATACAGAGTGTTGCAATCATTCTGCCACCTCTGCGAAATGTTCCCAAAACTACTCAGTTGAAATAGCCCGATGTAAACCGTTTTTCTTATAGTGGAATCACGTTTGGTGTTGTTGGAAAGCCGATGTCATGGAGAACAAATTGGTGTCATTGATGGTACAGTGAGGTACAGTGGGCACTAAATTCAGATCTTGGGACATGATTCAAAAGTGAACCGTGGGTAACACAAGTTACCGATGAGTCTGCAGCCAGCTGAACTACAAAGGGTAACTTAGTTTAAAAGGCTTACAGAGATAACGCAAGCAGAGTCATTGACCTTACTGCCATTTTTTCACGATTGTTATTTCGTGAACTGGGGTTCTTCTTTGGTCTTTTGGTATATAAGGGGAAAAAGCCTAACAATTCTGTGAGGCTCGCCAACACAATATATTTGATTGCACTTAATTCATATTTGTAACATTCCGGTATTTCTGGTATAATAATTGGACCTAATTTGTTTGGAAAATAATCAGCTAGCGTCATTGCGCAATGGGGTGCAGATATAGGGTAGAGAGGCACTCATGCTTGCAAGCGCACAGAGAAACGTTTGTTCTATTTTTACTCCAAGGAACAAAAGTGTGTGGAGGTGAGTCACACTACAGTCCAGTGGCATTCTGGAAGGCTTTGAGGAGCCGGAGGGGGAGCCCAAACAGGCTGCTATCTGCAGAGGGACAGGAGTTAACGAGCCCTATCTCCATCAGGGTTTCCTCACATCAGGGAGCGAGCAAGATCTCGTCTGGATAAGACGGGCCCGCGCCAAATCGAGCGACCGCAAAAGATACGCTGGCATACTCGCCTTCCTAATCTTCTAAAAATACCACCTGCTGTATTTTTCGCTATTTTCCAATTTCGGACCCACCACAAAGGTAAGCGAAAGAGGCATTGGACCCTCAACAAAGGTCAGCCAAAGTGCCATCGGACCCACAAGGGTCAGCCATGAGTGTTCCCTGTGAGGGAACCACGATGCCGACCAAATGAGTCTCGGAAAACGTGAGAACTCAGGACTCCTTCAAAAACTAGATGTGCCATCACAAGAGGCAACATCTCATGATGTTGATAGGTCATGGACTTCAGGAAGTCATGGCATGCAAAGGATATGCAAGCAAATACAAAACTTGACCGTTTTATTTGGCAAACATTGAAATGGGAGTGCTGTAATTACTACATGCTGAATTTTTTAAAACTAAAATACCCTTTAATAAAAGCTGAGAATCTGCACTTTGACCAGATGTGAATTGTTTGATTACAGAGAAAATAAAACACGGACTGGAAAAAGCAGAAAAGGGGAAGGCGTGTCCGAATGTTTGACTGGTGCTGTATTTCACTGTGCTCCCTGTCCCAGTTGGATCAGTCACTCATAGAAGGCACATAATTAACATTACTACTTTAAAGTGTTTCCTTCCTCTGCCCTACCCCCCTCATACTTTAATGCCACTCTCTTGCAGTCCATACATTTTTTACATTGCTAGCACAAAACCTGAGCAGCACTATGTAAAGAAGCATAGTTTATTTTACATGACCAGCTACACTGCCCATGTAAAGCATAGATTTTCACTATAAAAAAATGTATATATAAAATGTATTATTATGGTTGAAGAAGAATACACTATCTCTGTGTGGCCGGGTTCATCTCTACGGAGCAGAGTGTTTAGTTTTGAAAGTATGGGGGACCTGATAAGGCGGAAAAAACTGCAAGTAATTATCTTGCCAAAAACACTTTAATCCTTTCCACAAGGTGCACTTTGTGAGTGCCATGTTTTGCTTGGTTTAGAAGTGTGTGGCAAGAGCCAACATGGCAATCAACCCATGCGACCTTGCAGTGTTGCTTTTTTGTTTTGGACAGTATATGTTCCATATACAGAACTTGCATATTAGATGTACTTCAACAAATTAAATGTTCTTCTGTTCATTGGAAAGGCCAACTGGGTTCACAAGCCTTCCCGTCTCTAAGTCCTACTGGATGAGCCAGTATCACTTTATGACTGCTTTAAATTAATTCAATACAATGCGAGTTGATATTTATAAAGTTGGTATCTCAAACCTATACAAAGTGCAGACAGAATTTTCTCATCCTTATCCCAGTAAAGGCCACCATCAAATCTGCGCCTCCTTTGTGCTGACAGCACAAAGAAGGTGGAGCCAAACCGTTATAACAGGAAAAGGGGGCGGAGACTCACCCGCATGGTAGGCCACAGAACCCCGGCTCCATCCTGGGTGTCGATTCTTGGGGTAGTCCTGCAAACAAAGAGGAGCTCTGTTAACAACCAATAACTTCCAAATGATTTAGTAATACCATTCTTGGTGTAAATCTATTTAATGTCCGGATTCCAAAATGACAGCTCTTTGAGATATACAAGAAAGTACAGCATGTTCCTGCGAATCCAGCGCATTTAAGAACAAAATCAGATGGACCAAACAAGCACGCGAGCTTGCGGAATTGTGATCTGAACCATTTAAATTTAGAATGTAGCCAGGTAATCACACTGGTAGGTGGTTAATTTGGTTAAGACACCGTTCTCATGGACAGGCCCGGTGGTCTGTGATGGAATCCGGCCGTGCCTGTGCCCACTGTGGCCGTGAGGCCCACAGGGTGAGGCGCGCAGGGTGAGGCGCGCAGGGTGAGGCCCACAGGGTGAGGCGCGCAGGGTGAGGCGCGCAGGGTGAGGCCCACAGGGTGAGGCGCGCAGGGTGAGGCGCGCAGGGTGAGGCGCGCAGGGTGAGGCGCGCAGGGTGAGGCGCGCAGGGTGAGGCGCGCAGGGTGAGGCGCGCAGGGTGAGGCGCGCAGGGTGAGGCGCGCAGGGTGAGGCGCGCAGGGTGAGGCGCACAGGGTGAGGCCCGCAGGGTGAGGCCCGCAGGGTGAGGCGCGCAGGGTGAGGCGCGCAGGGTGAGGCCCGCAGGGTGAGGCCCACAGGGTGAGGCCCACAGGGTGAGGCCCACAGGGTGAGGCCCACAGGGTGAGGCGCACCAGAGTACAGGAGGGTTCAGTGGAGTAGGGGTCCACGTTTCACTGCTCACTAGCGGCCCCTGCTGGTCGCTCAGACTGCCATGGACTGCACGCTGAAGCCGCAGCATGAAGGGTCTTCCTCAGACGGGGCTTTGTGCGGGCCTGGCTGTGTGCCTAGGTGTGTAAACAAGCAGGCCGGCCGGGCGGACGGAGGATGTCTACACTCTCTAACCGAAAGCGGGGATTCGGTGCACGAACATGGCTGCAAACACTTAATCGGACATTCCAAATAAGGGTGGGAACGAGACATGCCAAATCTCAAACAGATATAAATACAAATAAATAAATAATGAGGGAATGGTGCGTGCTCTGAGCGGAGGGAAACCCCGGCCTTCACTCTGCTGGCGCCTCGGTGGAGAGCGGCAGCTCCCTGCCAACCCAAACTGCGGAGAGGGCCAGTGCGTGATAACACCACGACGACTCCCAAACAACCCAGGAACCGCTTTCTGCACTCCTCCGACGCTCACCGCAAGGTGACCGCGGGAAAATGGCCGCCGGCGTGATCCCGGGGTTAATAAAACAGGAGGGGGCCACGCTGACGCGTCTTCCGGGCCCGGCCAGCCGGAAGCGCACTCGCCCTGTTTGCCAACAGAGTTGCTTAGTTCCAGTTTGGCACCGGAACAAGAGTACGTCAGCGTGTCCAACCCTTGTTTTATCAACCCGGGCTAAAGGTTCTGCTTGCGGCAAATGAAAGAGAGGATAGTTAAGGAAATAATGGAGTGAACGAGAGGCGGGAGAAGCCGAAACAGGGAGGCAGAGGTCAAAGGAAGATGAAAAAACTAAGGAATGGATATCATAGACTCATCCATAGCAACAGGTTCACAGTCTGCTATTTATTAAACCTGCCTCATAAACGGCATATTAATTTGCTTTGATCCGCACCCCCAAAAGAAAATGGCTCCCCTCAGCATCCAACTAAAAGCTCTTCTGTCTAATTAAGAGTAAGGAGAGAGAGGAGGATGGAAGCTGAGCAATTAGGAGTGACACATTTATGGTCGTGGTGAACACCCCAGGCCCTGTTCCCTGAGAAAAATTTATGAAGTCACTGCCGCCTGACTCCCTCGCCTGTTCAATCTGTTTCTCCCGTAAGCAGCCAAATCTATCACACGCACGCACACACACAAAAACATTAGTAAACAGAACAGACGACGTACGCGGCCACGCGTCTCCTAGGAACACGTTTACTGGAAGCTAAACAGACGGTCCGTTCGATACCTCCACACATCAAACGTGACGTACCAGCCCATAAAAGCACAACAAACATAATAACCCTGTGGTTTAGGCTATTGTAAGGAGCGTGACTATGGGGAATGCGCTCACACAATAATAAAACTTCTAAAGGCCTCCTTGTACAACCCCAGCAGATAGTTATTAAATTGAAAAAATGTGCTGTCCCGGCTTCCCAGAAAGCCGATCCTGCTACAGCACTTGTTCACAGCGGTGCGTCACGTGCCACAGTGCCCGATCGACCCCGGACCGGTGTGGGGTGTGGCTGGGAGTGGTATTCGCCGTTGTCCGGCAGGGGATTTGTGATGGACTCCGCCCTGCCCCAGACACGGGAAAGCACCACTGCAAGTCCTACAGCCACATCCTCAAAAACAAGAGGGGTGAGAGGTAATGTTAAGACTTTAGCCAAATGTATTATGGCTACATTTACTCAACCTGGTAGGTCAAGTGAGAACACCTTTCTCATTTGCCGTCTCGCGTCATTCTCGGGCCCTCCCGCGGAGAGATGGGGAGGGCAGCCCTCAACCCCAAAACCTCCGACCGTCAAACTGCCTTGGCTCCCGCCCGCATTTCCCGCTTGTATTATGCAGCAGGACCGGCGATGCGATGCACATAAACACTAATTAAGCGAGTCCTTTAATGAACTCTGTTTTCCGTCATCAAAGTTTACTGTAATGGCTTTCTGGGAAAGAGACAGGGCAGGGGTGAAGGCACACGTCGAAAGAACGCGGTGAAAGAACACGGCGTTCAGGCACGAGTGCCCTAATACTGAACGGGTGGTTTTCGCTGTGCCTAAATCTGTCATGGCAGCATCCTCAAAACTAAGAAGTTAGCTAGCATAATTTTACTCTCGTAGCTAACGTTAGGCTAGCCCTTGTAGGAACTACAACTCCCAAAATCCCACAGGACAATTCCGCGCCGTCCACCCCGCATGACGTCTAGCTTGGTTCAGCCAATCCCGTAATGGCGGGGGCAATAAACTTTCCCGTATAAGAGCAAGACATGTTCTTGGGATCCTTCTCTTCATCTTCTTCTCTTCTTCCTTCTCTTCCCTTCCTTCATTCCCTTCCTCGACACACCCTTTTTGGCCATTCTTTTTCGGCTCATCTGCTCCGAGACTCGGACAGAGGCTGAATGCTGCACAGCGCACTACCAGGCCTACGGACACACCTAGTTACCTTGCGGTAACTTTGTGGCCTATAGCGAGTAGAAACTGGTGTACACGGAACGCTACATCAGTTTACTCCTGCAAAGCTCACCAACGAACAACAGCAACAAACTTTTCCACCTGGAAAAAGGACAAGCGAACATCCTTCCAGCAACTGAGCAGACCAGACGACAATGCGCGGCTAAGACGCCCCAGCCTGCGCATCTCTCCAGTACATTCACATTACCATCACCGCTTCTACAAAAACAGCACGTCTTTTGGATCCAGCAATGCGTATGGACTCAGTAAGACAACAAACATTCAGGCATAGCCAGTGTTTAGTTTAACTGTTTTTGTGAATCTGTGTTTCCATATTTGCCGTCTTATCACTGGAATGTATTTTGTTAGCTATATATGTACGTGAATTGATTCGCCGTCTTTTGCACATATATAGAGTAAACTACGCAAGTAGTCTTCTCACAGCTAACAATAACTAACACACCCACTTTACTTTACTTTGTTCAAGTGACACGCGCTCTTGCGCACACCCACACACGCACATGCTCAAATACCCAACTAAATTTCCTTACTAACCTCCCGTTAGCTTATCTGTTCTGTGTTTGTATGTTTGTTTAATAAATATATTTTATCTGTGTCTGTTTTGGCGTCACATAGACAAGAGAGCCGAGTTAAAGCAGTCTTTCGAAGAATCATTAATCATCATTAATATTGGTTATTTTAATTATTAATTAAAATACTAAATTTGTGGTTAGATATTTCTGATAACAGTAACTGATTACTTTTTGCAGTTATACTGCTACATAAAATTAATTGGCGCCCCGGTTTCGTAGAGAGTAAAATCCCTACGTTATTTGGCGGCCCGTGCGAGCACCCTACGTTTATTTGGTGCCCTGCGCAAGGACCCTACACCCTGTATTACATTAATGTATTACATTACATTAATGGCTTTTGGCAGACGCTCTTATCCAGAGTGACCAACAGTTGATTAGACGAAGCAGGAGACAATCCTCCCCTGGAGCAATGCAGGGTTAAGGGCCTTGCTCAAGGGCCCAACGGCCGTGCGGATCTTATTGTGGCTACACCGGGGATCGCACCACCAACATTTTGGGTCCCAGTCATGCACCTTACCAACTACGCTACTGGTCACCTGCCGCATACTGTATGATACCAATCTGTAGCTGACGGTGGTCTGGTGCAAAAGAAAGTCAAATTGTCTGTTGGTTTTGCCATTGTGCTTTCACCCCACCATGGCTGAGCAGTGCTTTATTGTCTCGTCTTATTTTTCTGCAGTGCAACAACGCTCAGCAATGCGGACAAATTGATAATGGACAAAAGCCAACCATTCCGGAGCTGTCACATGTTTAGTAAGCAAAACGTCTGTTTTTGTTTTGGTTCCGTTTTGTTGTGTGTGCCACTTTTTGGATTTCGGGAAAGATATTCAAATTAGTCTTACCAATTTCACAAGACGGCACAAGCTATCACAATAGGAAAATACAACTGAGTGGTTTCTAAGCTTGTACATGCATTTAAGAAACAGAGCTATTTAGATGAAAAGTAAAAACAATTATATTTGACATATCCACAGTACTACTGATAAATCCTGGAGACCTGGACTCGAACATCAATAACTCCAAGTCTAGGAGTCTTTGGTGTTATACAATCCATTATATAACGCTACCTGTTTTTGGCACACAAAAACAGCGTGGCTGAATCTGTGCCAATGACCCCTTTAGCACAGTCCCCATAATGTAGCCAGTCTGACTGAAATTTCACATTCTTCCATAACCCAATTTTAACCCACTTATTCAAATTGTTCTAAACCCACATTCAGTGAATATTCCCCTCAAAACTAAACATGTTACACCGTTTCTGTCATCATGAAATGCCACCACACCCTCTCACTTCGTGTTCCTGCTCTCCTGGAAGCAGTGATGGAGGAGACGGGCCCTCTCCTCTTTCTGCGGAGGCTACAGCGCGGGAGAGCGTGATGTCGGCCCTGATACAGCACATTTTACACACTCCCGTCTGTTGTGTTCGACGGTGGGCCATCATGCCGGCGAGGCAGTGCTTTTTCGACGCTAAATAAAAACCATGTGCGCATTCTTTGGAAAAACAAATGAGGGGGTCCAAATGAGACCTAAAAATACAACTAATTGTTCTTCCCCCGCCCTCCTTCAAACGGAGCCGGGTCATTTATCACTTGGAGCGGAAAGAGTGAGAGCGGCCTTCGCAGCTGGCCCGGCCGATAGTGACAGCCACCCTCCCCCGGAGCACAAGCCGCAGGTTTCAAAGGAGAAACCGCGAGAGGCTTGCCCAGCGCGCAGACACACACGGCCGGCCACTGGCAGGGCCGCGCTCTGCAGCAGCTGGGTGAAGGTCCAGGCTTCCTTCACGTTCCTCAACAGCGACTCTTCTGCTCGATCGTGTGAGTCATCTCCCCAAATATACAGTGGATGCTATGACAATGACACTGGCTGGTAGTTGCAACCAGGCCTGTCAAATAGGGTAAGAACCTAATATATAAAAAAATACCTAAAATAAAATCATGCTTTAAAAATTGCACAAATTGTTGACACTGATGGCACTGAGACTGCCCGGGTTAACACTAATGTAAGATAATTCAGCCCAATTTCAAGGGATGTACTTTGGCAAGAAGCAAATGGTCAGTTGGTTGGTTTGGACAAACCACAAATTTCCTGTAGGTGGGGCTCCAGTTGGAGCTCTCGGTATCTAGGCTTCTGATTGCCTTTGAGTCTGTTATTGGCATTGGTCAAAATGAGGACCAGAGCTGTGCCAATAAAAGCTAAGGAAGCCATTGGGAGACTGAAATATAGGCCAAGAAAAACACAGTCAGAGACACAGGCCAGACCTTAACCAAATCAACTGTTAAGAACATCACCAAGAACAAAGAGAGAGTACAGTAATTGCAAAGACCCCAGTTGGGCAAGAAAGATCTCTACGGTCCCACAACAATGATGAGAAACTCCAAAACACCCGTCCAACAGATCAGAAATACTCTTCAAGAGGCAGGCGTGGATGTGTCAGTGATGACTGTCCACAGAAGACAACACAAACAGAACTTGTAGATAGATGACTGAGATCTGCTTATCAGAGTGATGGAAGAGCAAAGTTTGGAAGCGAAAAGAAACAACCCAAGATCCAATGCACCACCCTCTTATCTGTGAAACATGGTGGTGGGGGCGCTGTGGTTATGGGATAAATGGCAGCTACAGGTACTGGCTCACTCTTCTCCATTGATGATGCAACTGCTGATAGCAGCAAAAGAATTCATTCTTCTGGGCACAGAATCCTCTTATCAGTTCAAGACCAAGAAAATGCCTCCTAACGGATTGGATGGCACTTCATCCGACAGCAAGCTATTCTTCTTGACTGGCCAGGTTATTTACCCAATCAAAATCCAATTGAACATGCGTTTCATCTGCTGAAGAGAAAACCGAGTATCCACTGAAACAAATCCATGAAAAAAAGTATTTGTCCAAAATATTATGGAGCTCACTGGATGCGGTGTATTCACATGCCTACTCCACTCACCATTAATACCTTACATTAATAGTTCTCTGTCTTGTAATGAAGGCATCCACATGCTCTGAGGCAGCACCAGGTAAAGTTCAGGTGCTCAAGCTGGGTTATTCAGTTGGCCAATGCAAGCCGTTCTTTCCTCTTGGATTTCCTTTTGTGACTGTAATGTTGTAGGCATAGTTATGAAATCAACAGAGCAGCGGCGTAATGGCATTGACCTTTGTGTAGAATATAACTGTTGCTTTGTTCAACCTTGTGCTTATTTCAAATGGGACTTCTGGGCCTACCTGGTGGTATCACACACTAGCATTCCCGACTATCACAGATGTACTCCGCTTGCCTTCCTGAGGATGAGAGGGTCTTGCTAAGCAACCGTAATGGAATGTAACGGGGCCTAGCGTGTAGTGGGCTCACCCTGCGCGCCAGGCCGAGTGCGATGTAGCACTTCTCCCCGGCGTCCACGATCTCCACCTCGAAGTAGTGGCTACGTGTGCTGAGCGCCCGGCGGGCCTGGGCCAGCCCCACGTCCATGATGCCCTTCCCTTTGCCCGTGTACTCCAGCAGCTGGGGAGACAGAAAAGCAGGAGAGGCCGGTCAAAACACACATTCTACACACTGGATAACAACACGTTACATTAGGCAAGATGAGAGCTTCCGTGAAGAAACTTCTTTTGTGGCATCAGACAAAACAGCGAAACTTTTTAAAGCCCATTTCCCCTACGGCCCTGGTGGGAGGAGGGATGGCTACTCTGGTCATCAGCACCCAGTAGAGAGAGAGAGATTGTATTATTTATTCTTCTAATCCATCAGAAAGCACATAATTTATGGATTTCTTTACCATAATTTCTGAAGAGTAACAGGCCTGGCAAATTAAGATGTTACATTTTCCCTTGTGAGGGTGTAATTCATAGGCTAGAGGGATAGATCATGAAGAGAGGCATGATCTTCTGATAAAACCATGACCTTAAACAGAAGAGGAAGAGAAACGCTAAAACGGTGGCACGTCATCTCCAGCATTCACCCCTTGTAATACCGCACAATCTCTGCAAAAACCACACTGGTTAAGGGCTACTTTGTTAGGGCCTGCAATTCTGTGAAAACGTATCATCTTACTAGTTTGACAAAGGGTACTTACTTTGGTTCACTATTTTTCAGTTGGACTATTGTAAGATTATCCTCAGGCATACCTTATTTAAATTACATTATGTTACAGAATAAATGACTGGATGATTCCGGGACAATTGTAAAATTGTATTTATTTTAGGTGGAGTACCACTATGCCCGGTACACTGGAGACTGGAGATCCACCTCTTCAGACTGCATTCCAACCCTGTAGGGCTTCCCCATTTTATTATAATAGTATAATGGTATATTTATTTCTATAGCACATTTCCAGCAGTTCAGCCTTTAAACAAAGCAAGACAATAACAGAAAGTCAAACAGGTAAAGGTTTTATCATTTTCTTCTTGGGGCATGTTATGGATGAATTTCGTATGAACACAGAATTTGGTTTTTGGTTATTGGTTATTGGTTAGCATAGTGAACGAGCACAAGTGCACTCGTGATGTTGCATGTTTACTTGTTGGTCTGGGAATGCTATGAGTCAGGTGTGGCTATTGCTCATACGTTTCTCCTGTATTGTAAGCCCAGGATGAGAGTGCCTGCTAAATTAATGTAATGTAATATAATTTAAAATGTAATAACACTTATTTACTCATTTATAAAGCAGTCAATGATTACAGTGAAAAGATTATGAGTCGAAACACTCAAATTTATTAACTTTAACAGTTGGCTAGTCACCAACTCTTCTCATCCAACATGAGTTTACATGAACATATTTTAAATTTTAAATATTGAGGCATTTACTGTTTTCCTGTTGTCCATTAATTGCAAAACAGGATGTGAAATTATCTGGATTCACAGCCACTTTCATGCTCCAAACCCAACTGCCAGTTCAGGAGAGTGTAGACATCCTTCGTAGACATCCATGGTTCTCCGCTGAAATACCAGCTGCTTCTTTACACATGGCAGACTACAGCCAAGTTGGCGTAGAGAAGAGTAAGAGGAAAACCTTTCATATAGGGCTTTAACCACAATCTACAGGTGCCTAATGGACCAGCAGGAGTCACAGGATAGCTATGCATCCGACTGACCCCTCCCATTCCCGCCAATTGCTTGTCATCCTACGGAGCTAGCAGCCACAGTCGGCACGGGTAGGGCTCCGGATTCGATTGGAAGCCGCAAGGCTCATCCATGCATCATAGCGTGGTGCCTTAGCCAAGTGAGCCTATAAAACAGGACGGTTAAGGTTTGATGTCTCATTACAAGGCTGTCGCAAGCACAACAATTAGCAGGCAATCAAATTTAATGTGCTACTGCCACTGTAATTAAATGTCAATCTGTTTAGAATGTATCTTGGAAGAAGCAGAATGAACCCTTTTTCATATGCTATATGTGAATTCAATAGTTTGAAAACTTTTGGCTACCATCTGATATATTCTCAAACATTACATCTCTTGAACAGCTGCTGTACTGGCATGCATGAATTATGAAATATAATCCTTGCGTGGGTGGGATGTTTGTTGATTAGAAAACACACCTTTAATCTGCTTTGAGACTCTGGTCATGTTGAACAGTCATTTTGATTGTATTGTAGCACTTATTTCTGTATTTTGTTCCAGCAATTTCAGCAATGCACAGTATAAAATTGCTTTTCCCCACTTGGTTCCAGCAACCCCTAGTATGTTTAATGGGACAGGCCAGAACAAAATGATTTCTCTGCAGTGATGTGCAGTTGACAGAGACTTTATAATCCAATCGTCATAAAATAATGATGAGTATAATAATTACAAATTATAATCACCCACTGTGATTATATTATCTTCAGATGTAATGCCAAAATGCGGGACCTAAAACAGATTAAAATGTTTACATTTAAGGTTCAACTACATTATAATGCATGTATCAAGAGCCAAGTCACATTCATGAATTGAACTATATTTTCAATGCCTACATGCGGTGAGTAGCTATCTATTGTAGTACCCCTGCCATATCACAAAAATACTACAAACAAGCTAACGTTCACAACAATCAACATTGCCGCAATCAGAACAATGCACTTGTGAGCTATTGTGCCATCTTGAAGTTAATAAATGGCAAACCATGGCAAATAATATGAATTCATTCATTCAGCTGAACCTCTTGATCATGTCTGCATGATTTTATGCATTTAATTGCTGCCACGTGATTGGCTGATTAAACATTTGAATTAATAACCTGGTGTACAGATCTATCTAATAAAGTGCTCACTGAGTGCACATACTGCCCTCAACAATACACAAATATATGCAAATTATATTTGGATATCTCAAAGTCACAACAATTGTATGAGGTTAAATTCAAACTGAATTTCAAGCCAATGTTGACAGCCCTAACACACAAAGGCACACGCACACCTGTCCATCAGCCAGGAGAACAATTCCTCTGACAGCGAGCGAGACTTAAAAAATACTGTGCAACAACAAAGCTCAAACACCTGAATTGACCTTACCACAGGCTTGGCTTTCCTGTGTGGATGGGCGGGGGCGGGTGGAGTTGATCTTAAAAAGCTATTAAACTTCCAGAGCGGGTCAGAGCACATGTTATATGGCCTTGGAGTGGGATGTAGCGTAGAACCTGCCCGGGGCTAAACACTGTGTGCAGCCGCCTCCCAAAGTTTTTTCCAGAAAGAAATGTGCACCCACCCCCCCCTCCCCACTCCTTGCGTTCTTCTCCCTCAAAGCCACCATACCTAACAGGCAACACACTGCTTTAATTACCACAGCCATTTCCACACTCCGAAACAAAGGACCAGCCGCGCCGCAGTGGAAAAATCTCAGAAACCCCAATTAGCGATTCTTTAGTGCTTTGGTTTATCTCAAGAGTCTTTACGCATGCAAGACGATGCTGCCGTCCAAGAGCCAGGCCCGAAAACCCGGCTCAAAAACAAACCCAGAGTGTGAGAAACTGTGCACTCTCAGGTGCTGTGGCACAGACAGGTTTTAATGCAAAACTGAAACCTCACGGCAATGATCTCCGAGGACCTGCACGTACTAAAGTGAAAGAGGATTAGGTCATCTTGACCTAATCCTCTTTCACTTTAGTACGTGCAGGTCCTCGGAGGTCATTGCCGTGAGGTTTCAGTTTTAGGGGATAAGTCTCCCTATTTTTGTTCCTTGTTAGAATAAACATACAAGTGGGGTGGGCGGGACAAAAAGACAGTGTCCGATGGATTTCTTTATTTCAGGCTTCTACAAGCCCCACATCCCAAGCTTACATTCTATTCATGAACATTTCATCTCATTTTCTCCCAACTTTGTAATTTCCAATTGATGCTGAAGGAGGACTTCTATAATTCGCTCACCTGTACTTTTGCTGAGATTTTTTGACTGTAAGACAGGCACCTGCCATGTCATTGAAGGGGCTAATACAGCACTAACCCAGAAGAACCATGACCGACACAAACCTACCCTACAGCTGGCAAGATCAAGAAAACAGTACCTCACCCTGTAGACCGCTGGTCATAGCTGGCTAATGACAAATCTTGACATTTACATTTTAAACCAATGTCTGAGAAACTTCTTTGAAATTTAAGGGTTGAATCATGTATGTAGTAAAATCTGTTCATAATCATTACTGAAGGATTAAATACAAGTTTTTTTATGGTAGCAGTGTAATTGTTATGTTTTATGTGTTGTTATTCTCTGGCTGCTAGTTGCTTTGACGTATACCACAGATCCTGGGTTTGATTTTTGTCATTGACCAAAAGTAAGTTGTTCCAGCTCGACCTAGGGCGTTGGGTGTACAGTCGACCTGTCAAATCATTTTTATTCTCTTTACCAAAAATAACACATTTGGGTGATGGTTCTTTTGTCTTCCTCACTTCTTGTTCATGCTTAACTCTGTCTGACTTCCCTTAAACCTCATGTTTCTTAGTCACGGCTGTGGATGTGAGTACAACACTTTTCAATAGCCTCGGTCTGAAGCCGCGCCCATAGCAGCTGCCAAACGAGTTTCATCTACATCAATACCTTAAGAGTATTCGCCTGCCACTCTCACATTCAGCTCATTCTCCATCCAGGGGCTAGAGGCTACAAGACAGGGTGAGAAGTTTCTGGAAGGTGCGGAACACTTGCCTCTGAGCAGGATGGGCCCTGCAGAAACAGGGGTGACCACAATCGCACGTTTTAACCTAATCCGTTTTTAAATCGAAGTGCCGCAAAACCATCTCTGACGCAAGCGACCTTGCCCATCTCCCTTACAAAACCTTGTAATTCACTCCCCATGAAGAAACCATGCTTCCCCCTGTGAGTGGTGTGAGAACATAAATGTCCTCAGAAACCCTCCAAAGAGGAACAGGCACTTAATTCCACCTCCTGCAAACTGTGCTAACAGCTATGGAGAACCTTTTTGTGAGCTAATCCGAAAGTATGTCACCCGGATTAATCTCAGCATTTTTCTCCAAGTGTGTTTAGCCCACATATATAATCTTCTTTCTCACTCAACAAAAGGAAGCTGACAGGAAAAGCACACCTGCCAGCTGTGCTCTTCTCAGAGGATTTACCATTTCTATCCAATGTTTCTGGAAGCAAAAGGAGTAACTGAGCTGACCTCTAGGTAAAAGTTCTAATCCCTTTAAAATAAGACTGAGAGAATGGATTTAGCCAACAGACAACAACCATAAGCACTAGTCTCGCTATTAATAGTCACAAATGTCAAACTGAATCCTTTTGTTTTTTTCACTTTCACGCTTCTTGTTTAGCCAGCCAGGTACTAGCCTAAGCTGACAATTTTAAGTTGCGATCACTACTTAACCAGGGGTCCTCCACAAAGGCCTGTGCTCTGTGTGAGGTTTGGCATATGGCTCGCACCACTAAGCATGCCCTTACAAGTACCCGGGTTGAACGTGCGATACTAACGACCAAGCACCAATCCCGCCTTCCTTTTCCATAGAATGCAGCCGCATTGATTGCTGCTTCAATCTTGAAGACAGAAAGAGCTCAAGTGCTAAATTGATATTCCAAAAATATGTCAGCTGCTGGGATATACACTGAGTCACTTAGAATGCCAAATGGATTAGCTACCCTGCGGAAAAGCGCCCATTCACCAGAGTAATGAGCCAGACAACTGACGTGGAATGCGGCATAGCTCCAAACATCAGAGAAAGGAATCCAAAAGGAAATAAAAGTAATAAAATGAAACTATTGCATCAGAAGAAGCCTCACGACACAAGCATATATTTATAGATAATTACTATCAATTGTAAACTGGATTCTAATCAGGGCAAGGTCAACAAGCCATTTATAATTACGTTAAGCAGTAACTCGCACAATGACTGGGGGCTATTATCACTGTAATTACAGCATGTAATGAATTGGTCTACATTAACTAGGTGCTAGGTAATAATATGGACCTGTGAGTATGTACAGTTAAGACTAAATGGAAAATAACCAGTTTGTCCCACATACGAACTCTCTTCCAGGCTCAAGAGAAATCGAATAAAGCACAAGTGACCATGGATTCCAGTATAAGAACAGCATGTTTTATAACTGTGCATAGAAGTGTTTTACATAGCCATGTTCCACCAACCTTTCGGAACTGTTTTTCAGTGAAGCGTTTTCCTGTTTATAATGTATGATTATATATAAATATATTATTTGCCTGAGAAGAACACATCTTCTGTGGGCAGATTTGACTTCATCCAAATAGTAAATCATGATGGGCTGGGTGGAGACCGCTCATAATTCCAAACAGGCTATGCCACTTCCTAGACATTCAATTATGGAGAAGCAGATGGCCAAACTGGTTGAGACAGTGGTTCCATCTTGATTAGTTGATCAGGTGAAATGTTCTTATTCTTGAAGTTATAAATATATGCCATATAACTGTTCGGTAGGTATACAGTATAAAGAATAGAGCTTCTCATGAAGTGGACAGTTGCACACCTTGGGCTACAGCAAGCAGCCATTCTGAACGCTTATGTAGTGGCCAATGGACTTCAGCAGCAACAGAGAGCATCTGCCTCCCTCTGGACAGTAACTTAGCACTGTAACTCAATGTTTAAACACCAAGTGTTTGAATGTACTTTCCTGAGCACACCTTTTTTCCCTTAAACGTGACTAAAGCAGACCCATACTTTTCCATTATCTTTGGAGGCTTCTGTCTTTCTGTTAGCAGGCTTCAGCCCCTAGGCACGTTACGGCTTCAAGTTCATAATTTGGAAAGAGTTCAGAAAAACGTCTGTTTACACAGGCCTTAATAAGCTCCTGAAAGCAATGCCCGCTCTTAGCCGGTGAGCGAGTTGCGTCTCCAGGCCGGACTAAACACGAGGCTACGTGCGAGCCACCCAGCTCATTTTGCGCGTGGAACTCCTTCTGCATGCATGCAGCTGCGCCTCTGGGTTTCTAAGGAGTTTCCCAAAATATTGTGCCGCCTCTTTGCGAAAACATCTTTTGTGTCGCTGGCGTGAACTCCCCAGACAGTGGCGCAGAGCCAGGTGTAGGTGGTGATGGTAAGAAGCTTTTTAGTACGGTTCATCTTTGAAGCACTGGTGTGTCAAACCTGATGACTGTGGTCCCCAAGCTCCTCACCAAGGGGCAACTAGGGACAGGTCCTCCATTCCCCATTCCCCATCCTGTATGCTCAGTGGCTGGGCGTTTGTCTTTGTCAATGCCATATCATCTAGCGTGGGGAGCAATCAAGCACCACTCCTGCCTTTCTGAGACTGAAAGGATGGTCTGACAGACTAATCCTGACGTTAGCGAACGTTTGCCAGTATATTCAACGTATACAAATTCTGTTCTGTTCACCACGGACGTTAGCTAACATGAGCAGACAGTTTGAAAAGGTAGTGTGTGGTGAACAAAAATGGCTGCTTATGGGGAAAACAGAGAAAACATAAGTTGACCTTTTTTGGCTGTTATAATACACTTCAATCAATGTAATATTTGTTCTTACCTTGAAATAAATCACCGGTAAGCAACAGATTTGCTAGCTGGCATTGGTAGACCTAAGTTACATCCATTCGTATTAAAAAGGCAATGTTGGCAAATTAAATGCCATTTTAAATTGTTCAAAGGTGTCTGTTTGCTGCAAACATAGTTTGCCACGAACGTTCGCCTTCTCGAACGCACATCTGGTCCCGTGCCTGTGTCTTTAGGGTTAAACAACCCCAAGCACTGATCTGGGGCCGGTCACTTTGGGCTGAAATATCAGCTGCCCGTGAATCAGCCTTTGAGGGAAGGAAAGAGAAAGCACAAAAACACAACACTACCTGTTAATGTCATGCATGCCAGATGGACATACTGCATGCCTCAAAGCAATATCTATGGGAGGGTAAACAAATTTGGGTTTAATAGTATTTAACATGTTAAATGTGCATAAAGTGCCACAACTCATTAACTATATCTGCTATATCTGGCAGATAATTAAATGGAATGTCCTTTATTTCCAGGGGGGGTATGTGATCAACAACTTCCTGAGGATCGCTTCACCGTCTGATCTATACATTCTGGATCTATATCAGATATCGTTTTTTCCTTTGGATCCAGTATAACTGTGTTAAAGGCTCATAGTTTGCATACTTTATATTTTTAGGAGAAAGATATGCACAGATATTTGCATTTCCTCCAGTACTTTGACATTGAGCGTATTTGAATCGACAGCGGATGTCTTCAACTGAAAAATAAGCACCCTGTGCCGCCCACAGAAAAGTGAAAAGAGCTGAAGGACAGCCACAGGAGAGCATTGTGTCAGAGCCTGCCCGCGTCATTCCCCGAACATGCGGGCTGTCACCACCTTTTCACAGGCTAATTGTTTTAAACAGCTTCAGGGGGGGATGTTGCCCAATCACAATTACCGCGATGAGTCACCACACACGCGTACATGTAAATATAGACTCTCACACAAATACGCACATACACACAGACACACCCTCGCTCACACGTGTACGTGCGTACACACCTGTACACGCTCTCACCAATATCCACACATGCACATCCACACGTACACACACCCACAGTTTTAAAAAATAAAAGTTTTAACTTTTTCAGGTGTAGCCCTGAGCCTGACATGAACTCACAGACAAAGGCATTACTGAGTATATCAATATTCAGTTTTTCATGTTTTGGATTTGACTGTCTGAGAGTACAGGCAGGATAACTATATAGTCTTTTCTGGATAAAACTGACCAGTGACAATGAGAAATGAGGCTAAATAAGGAAAACTCCAGAGCAAAATGGCTTTGTTGAATTTGAGGATATGATTGTACTTAATGCCAAGTCTAGTATATCACTGGGATATAATATCTGGGTGACTTATGAAATCTGCTCCTTTTGCAGATATATTTTGAGGACATTGTTAGGCCGAAATTATCAAGTGCCAAAACTAATAAAGCCAAGCTATAAAAACTAGAAACAGACCTATCATGAACAAAAACAATAAATGTTACAGACTGACTGTATTTGTTTTTAGCTCACAATAACACAGCAAGGCTCTGAAACAGTAAAGTCTGCAATGGAAATGGGACCAATAGGTTTGCCAACCAAATGGACGTTTGGACTAGAGATCTGATATAAAATACATGTATGAACATGTGAAGCTATGAAGCTGCCAGTCCCGCTGCTGGTTTTCAGTTAAGTGGCTGTCCCTACCAGTACCTCGCTGTGGGACAGCCATGGTTCCCAACTTAGGGTTAGCCCTCTTTTTATGGGCATCACCGACCCTTTTGTTCAATGTGTGTGCCAACAGTTTGCACGCACCTACTGTACTTAAATGGTGTTCTGACTCAGCCGGTGGACTGCAAAATTGAAAGAAGCGGATATGGTTTGCACGTCATAGATTTATAGAGGGCAAATCAGTGTCGAGAGGGGGTCTGAAAATGTAACTGGCTGTTCCAAAATGGTAGCAGCTTCCATTTCAGCAGTGAAGAAAAATATCACACGAGGAACAGTCAAGTGTGTATGCTCATGGTAAAAAATAAAATAAAATAAAAAAGACGTTTCCATGACCAGCGCTCCCTCTTCCCTTCTTTCCCCTGCCCTGCCATCCACAGAACGCATCCTCTGAAGACAAGTAAGCGAATAACAGGAAAATATTCAATGACCCGCAAAAGTCATGAAGGCAGAAGTAAAAGAAAAAGTGATTTCAGCCACAGTACTGTTATCAACTTGTGGATTTATGGCTTTGAGACGGGGGCGGCTCGTTAATCACCATGTGGGTTTACAGTCGTCGGCCTGGACAGGCTGGGAAAAACAGCGGCGTAAACATCACACAGAAAAACCTTCTAGTGAAGGGAGTGGCCGGAGAGTTTCTCCACAAAGTATTTTAAAAATGGCTCAAAGAGACCAGTGTAAAAGCCATACATTACAATGGAAACAAGTCAGTTGATCAGAAGAATCTTTTTCTTTTTCTTTTTTTATTACACGAAGCATCTCTATCTTCGCTACATAATACCAATAAGACATTATAATTGCATGGCTGTCTGAACCACTTGTCCAAGTTTCTACATTCAGACCACAGTCATAAGCACACACTGGATAGTTACCAAAATTCCTATTCTAATTAGGATGTCTGAATAAATATGACCATATTGTGCTTTGTCAGCAATACAGCGAACTCTGGTTATTTTAAAACTGTGGAATGGTTAAGTTCAGCAAACCTAAAACGGTGTTTCACCTTTGGTTCAGTTACTAAGCAAATACATGTGTGTGCCAGATATTGCAATGCCCGCTTGCTGCAGTTTCCAGCCAGGCTGTAATAATCCTGACCTGGGGTTTCTGCACAGTATCCAGTATTCACACAATCTACCCTACCTCCTTTCTTGATTAAAAATTCAACGAACAGCTGTCCAAGTGTGCAAGATGTGAAAATGTGATGTGAATGGTTATCTGTTGTACAATCCCAGGAAAGGAGTCTGAAAGGTAGGAGTCTGAAAATACAGATTTAGCAAGCATGCGTCAGAAGTCAGGATGGCGAGCATAGGTTTGCCCTACCCAGAAGAACTGACACTGCATAACTAAAACCCTCAGTGTATAGATGTTTTTCTTTTTACTTTCCAAAGTTCCTGCTCGCTTATAACAGGTTAGGTCAGACCTCCCCAACAATGCTTTCTTCCAAGCAAGCATTTTCCCCCCAGAATTAGCAGCACAATTTAACCGTGCATTACATAGGGAGATATTCTGAGAGCGAGCTCTTACAATGATTGACGGCTTAACTTTAGAGTGAAATGAGGAACAAAAAGCCTGATAAACATGGCTACTTTGCAAGCGGATGGCCTGGCTAATGGGTACCCATTTATCCCCACTCGCTAAGTAAGTGCAGAGACATGTAGCGTTACTGTGCAGCACCGATGCAGCTCCTTGACTCTTCAACACCTCTGCATAGCCACAGGCCTCGGCCCTGTCCTTCACACTGTTGTTTTTATAGCTCTGAACAGGGCTGGCCAACCTGGTGCTGGAAAGCCACAGGGGCACCTGGCTTTGGTTTTAACCTTAAAATCATCAACTAGTTCCACACACTAAGTGAAGTGAATTAATTGCATTATTTTCTGTGTTTATTGATCAATTAAGTACTGAATAAACCAAAGAAACCAGCAGACCCTGCGGCTCTCCAGGACCACCATCACCTCTTGGTTTTAACGTTTTTGTTTTTTTAAATCTTGCTTGTGCATTCCTCTGACAAACTTTCCAGAGTGCCAGTGAATTGTAAGTTAAAACTGATCAAACAGCATACAGCAGGCCTTCAGTGGCTTGTCTTCAAACTCAGTGAAAGCAACTTTGAATAATTTCCAAAGGTTTTTACAATCCTTCCTGAGTTTATCACTGAAATACGTATCCAAAATTATCTTCAGTGGCCAAGTGTTTCTGTAGACCACATGAATACCTCTTATTTGAATATTCTACGCACTTAACTAGGTGCACTACAGGAGAGCAAACACTAATTGGAACGACAGCCACATTTCATACTTGCGTAAAACCATTAGCCTGTAGGAGCCTTGGCAAGTACCCAAAGCTGCTACCTTAGCTGACTCGATCGAGCCCTCCAAATGAACTTTCTCATTACTACAACACAACACAACATGTGGCATAACCAGGCTGAATGAACACAGACACAAACATATTCCACAACTCCAGTCAAAACAAAGAGAAAACAAAACAAGAACAAAACATTGTTGTACACGAGAGCCTTAACAAATCACGCATTGGGGTGAAGGTCAACAACACCTTGTCAGTGCTGCCATTCTCAGCTACTCCTACTGTCTCCCTGGAAGAGCCATCTGTCAGAAACTTATTTGGCTTCAACAGGTTCTCCCTTCCCTCCTCCTCTTTTTCCAGTATACATTAATAGCATCACCCACTCATTTGAGATCTCCTCCAACCATTTCCATTGAAACACTAATCCTTTCTACTGTTGCTTCTAATCTCCTTTCTCTAAAAATCAAAACAGAAGCTCATCATCTGAATGACTATTTTGGTATTTGTATGTCTTCTTAAATCTGATTTATTGCTGCGATTATAAGTAAACAATAAATTAAACTAAATTACTTTTTATTATTCTCAGTGGCGACATGTGCCCACGCACTTCAGAGAAAGACATTTGACTGCAACGTCAGTGATGAAAACAGAATCAAAAATACACAGCAAGATTCTAATGCCTTGTGGCTTCTCTTCAACATAAATGTAAGCAGAAACAAGTAATTACCTTGCTAAATTTGTCACTGACATTTCTAACCAAAATTTGCCTCATGCATCCAGTGTTTGGAATACTGCCTTCATCAGTGATATGGTAATATGCTGATAGCAATCTTCTATACTGAACTGCAAAATTTCACCACAAGTCTACGTTGATTAGAGGAACATCACATTACATTAATGGCATTTGGCAGGAGTCGAATAAACCCATTTCATCGGCATACAGCATTCATTGTTAAGGTACACCCTCAATTATTATATTCTATAAATTTGAATTAGAAATGATGTGATCTGGTCTTCAAAAACTGTCTGAACAACCCCTACACAGAAGTACAATATATGAATACATCTTAGTTTGTTTTTGTTTTTTCAGAGGAATGCAACACACTGACCAAAAGTTTTCATGGGGAGCGGGTCTAATCAGTTTGAACTACAATGACGGTAGGTTTCTGCAGAACTTTGTTCTTCATGGGTCTATTACTCAAACACAAAGCACCTGAGAACTGAAAATCGGTGGGGGGTCTTTACAGTAATATCCCTCAGCAGCTCCTCTCATGCCATACTATCATGAATCATCATCTGAGAAGAAGGGAGCCCATTGTGCACTTTTCCATGGAAAAGTTGTGACTCTAATCTCATCTCCCCATCCACTCAACAGTCGTCCTGGCATGAGGGAATATACAATCATCCACACACAGACACAGACCCGAACACACACCTTTAAGGAATAACAAGCAGGGAAGAAAATACCTTCACAAAGTTCAATTGTTCTATAGACACTCTCTCCACTTCTCAACAGAAGTTCCCCAAGGATCAGTGCTTGAACCACAGGTGCGTCACAGTGCTACTATTTTTATAACGGTGTTACTTCCTCTAAACCACCGTTATGTTAATACCTGTATTACCAGTCTCAGGCATCCCTTAACTGATCATTGGTTTCAAACAGTTTCCATTAATTCTCCTTGAGTAACAAGTGTGCCAATGATCAACGGCAGGTAAATATACACAGCCCCTTACTCCACCTTGTAAGGGAGATTAAACACTACATTTAATTTAGTATTCATCAGGAAGAACATGCAGCGAAAAAAGATGCTCAACAACCATGTTAGCTTTCAGCACCACTGACAATAAATGCTATCTATCAAAAACAGTACTTTAAGATAGTTTAAATGATAAAATCTGGCATTGCAGTTCTTTGTAATGAATATTCTGAGTAGGAGTGCAGAGAACGAATAGTGCATTTTCCACATTTATCCACAAAAACCAGTAATATACGCTGGTCTTGAGAGTTATGTGAATCACTGTACTGTTAATCAAGGAAATGATTGAAGACTGGTTGAGACCAATAATCAGTTTAAGTGGAAGTTGTCCACTGTTAATTTTCAGCTTAGCAGCCACCACTGAGAGGTAGCATTTTTTGGGGAATCAAATCGCCTGACATCAGACTGTCACACATCTGCTCACGTTACTTGAAATTAACACCAACCCGCAAAAGATCAATTTTCAGCACAGGTATTTATTTTATTTTATTTTTTACATTTACAGTAAACCAAATTCAGTGGTACTGTAAATGTACTGGGTGTGTTTCCCAAAGCCTTCTTAACGCTACGTCGTTCGTAAGTTGTACCTTGAGCTCTACCTTAATGTTTCAGCCTGTTTCCTGAAACGTTCTTAGCGAAGTATACCTTCTGTACGTCGTACTTTCGTAAGGTTGGTCTGGACCAATCTTAGCTATACCTTAGCGATGTTGTCAGTTCACTCGGAATTGAGAAATCTTGGTGTTATCTTTGATCAGGCTATGCATCTTGGCAAGCACATTAAGTCTATGTTTTTTCCACCTTAGAAGCATTACTAAACTCAGGTCTATTGTATCACACGCTGAGCTGGAAATGATTATTCATGCTTTTATTTCATCACGCCTGGACTATTGTAACTCGCTTTTTACCTGCCTCATCTCTAGACCGCCTACAACTGGTCTAAAATGCTGCTGCCAGGCTGCTGACCAGGTCCAGGAGGTCATGTCATACCACTCCAATCTTGGTCTCCTTACACTGGCTACCTGTCAATTTCAGGATCTAGTTCAAGGTTCTTGTCATCACATATAGAGCCCTCCATGGTCAGGCACCTGCTTACCTTCGTGATCTCCTCCACCCATATGTTGCCAGCAGATCTCTGAGGTCTTCTGACCAGGGCTTACTGGTTGTCCCTCGCACTAGGCTCAAAACTAAGGGTGACCGAGCCTTCGAATCAGTGGCACCTAAATTGTGGAATTCTCTTCCACCGGACTTAAGAGCTGTGGCATCTGTGGAAATTTTTAAAACGCAGCTAAAGTCATATATTTTCAGACAGGCGTTCATCTAGCCGTTTTTGTGACTGTATTTCCATTTATTTCATGTTCGTTTATTTGTGATTTGTTGGTTTTATTGACTGTTGTTTTATGTATTATTATTGTTATTACTTATATTTTTATTCATTTTTGATCCTGTGAAGCACTTTGTGACTCTGTCCGTGAAAGGTGCTATATAAATAAAATTTCAGCTGCCATCAGCTGCTGCTCTTAGTTACATCTCAATCTGTTAAGCAATATGTACACTAATAATTCTACAACTAATTCTCCTGTAGTTGGCTAATAATACCACATTAATGGCACTGTTTTCATGCAAATAATGAAATTTTAAATGATATTCATGAACAGACGATTTCCCACTCTCTCTGCATGCTGGAGCGATGTTTAACCATAGTTCTTTCTTGGTCTTGTTGGACATCGTAGTCCTAAAATTGGAAAATAATGTTTCTTTATTCAGCGCCACATCTAACTATCTCCATTTTGTTTGCTGTGAAGCTATGGGACCGCTTATTTCTTTGTTTTTTCCGCCATATCTTATGTAAAAAAATAATAGAATAAAATAAATAAAATAAAATAAAAAAGGTTTTCGTGTTGGTGCGTTTTGCTTCTTGGTGCGCTTTTATTGAAAACATCAGCTAATCAGAGAAAATAGTGAATTACACGAGTAATGTGATGGTGCTTCTGCCAAATCAACCCTGACTGCAAAGTCATTTCAGGCATTATGACAAAGATATTAAAATAATAACATGACATGCCAAAGAAGGCGTATCGCTAGATGGCATAGCCACAAACTGTATCACTAACCGTATATATAATTTGCCGAAAATTCTATAAGTTTTTTAATATATTAATAAGTTCCCACCAGTCGTGATAAATGCAATATTTTTAAGTATTCCTGCAGTGTTTTATTCATAAATAACACTGCTTTCTCTCATGTCGCAGTCAAACAGTCGCTGCATGGAGCGCATAATCGATCTTAGAGCGAGTCGATGGGCCTAGTAACGTCGCACGTATAAGCTATCCCTTAAGCAACCGCCTAAGTGATAGTTCAGGGAAAACACGTAGAAAAGTAAACATCTTTAGTAAGGTACACCTTAGAGAGTCTTCGTAAAGTGCTAAGAGACACCGGGAAACGCACCCAAGAGTGGTCCAGACCAACCTCAAGCCGAAACATGAAGGAGAGCTTAAGGTACAACTTACGAACAACGTAGAGTTAAGAAGGCTTCGGGAAATGCACACCTGAACAGTTCATTAAAAGCACAAATGCATAAAAACTTCCAAAGTTGTGAAACTAATTGATGATGCATTGGCATGGAGAAAGCTGGCACTATCGCATAAGGGAGTTGGCTCATAGAAAGAGTGACAGGAAATTGAGCAGGACCTTAAAATCTCTCTCTAGTTTGTCATCCTTCTACTTACGACAGGCATGTGTGTGTGGCGGCAGCCGGGAATGAGGTGGCAAATTCCTAGCCAGAGAGCTGCGCTGATGCAGGAATAAGAGGAGGTGTGTGGTTTTGGGTGTCATGGTGACATGGTCAGAGTGAGGATTCGGAGGGGGGGGGGGTAGAGGGAGGGGTGCTGAAGCGTGAGACTGTATGCGGCCCATTTGCCCGGGAGCAATCCAGATGCTCTTGGGTTTCCCTTTTGTTAACAGTTGCTAACGTAAATGGCGTGCTCGTCCCGTCTGACTCACAGCCCACACGTCCTGAAAGACCGTCGCAGTCAGCTCCTTTTCCAAAGTCACCGGGAAAAAAAACGAGAGAAACCAGGGAGTAGGGAGAGGGAGGACAAGTCCAAACAGCGGCCTGGGGCCGGCGCGGGCATGACGCACCGGGACTGGGAGACGGAGCCGCTGCCAGGGGATCTGACTCACCTCCCCGCTCTGAGCCGCCTGTGCCGACAAGCCACCAGCGTCCAACCACAACAGACACTGTCGGCACGGCCACGGTGCCCCCACACCGCTTCACATGGGGGGGACCAAACACCCGGCTGGTTGGGTGGCTGTAAATCTTTCATAGTTAACAGCCTTTTTTACTGTGCGCCCCCCTCCCACTTACATGTAGAAACGCACTGCGCAACAGAGGCCTTTCTCTCTATGAGAAAGGGATTCTGATGACGTCTCGGACCGCGTGCCTCCAGACTGCCGCTCAGAGAAGCAAGGCCGATGTTGAGAAGCTGCCCAGCTTCACCTCGGGCCTGAGCACCACAAACCTCCTACGGCGCATGACCCCTCACCTCCACTGGTCCCCCAAACGCATAACTCTTAGATTATGTGAAAAACAAAAGTCAAAATGCCGTTCAGTTATCAATGAACAATGACAGTAAGTAACAGCATTCCAGCTAGCTAAACAACCGCACACGCTGAAGGTCGGCTCATCTGAAGACTACCCAAAAAGATGAAGACCGCCTCAGTCAGAAAACAACATCCATCATTTCATTATATGGCATTAAGTATTTGTGCAACAAGCCAAAGACACATCAAATCATCAGAACATCACCATTTCCTGTACTCGGGCCATGAGTGGAATTGAAGAATGTTTTGAGCCCCGCCTGAGCCTGTTCACTTACGCTAAATAATTGAGCCAAATCCCAGAGGGGTGACAGTGTATTATCTAAGGCATTGCCCCATTGACAATAGCCCCATTACACCACTAAATGGCTGGTGACCATTTAAGACCACAAGATAAAAATAGACAGCAAAAATCAGACCATGCCATGGCCATATGGGCCCAATATGGCTTAAAGAAAGTTTCCTGGAACAAGGCATCATGGGATATGCATAACGCAAAGAAAATAAGAGAATATCTCTGTCTGTCTTGGAAGAGACCCATTGGGTCTTGGGAGAAAAAAGGAAAAAACCACAAACTGTGCCAACCTTTTTTTTTTTTTCTCCCAACAAGCCTTGATTCAACACTGGTTGATGGATGTTGTCTGTTAGCTTCTAACAGAGACAAGAAGAAGAAGAAGAAGGGTGTGCTTGTGAAGTTGTGCGTTGATGGGCCCACTGACAGCTGGGGGAGGTCTGAAAAGAGATCTTTCCTCATTGGACGAGTGTAAACAGCGTGCAGGAAAGGGCCAACTACAAAGCAGGAACGTCGATGCTGTCCGCACACCCGCGATCCCCTTAATCTGTGGCCTTTCCCTCTGCAAATTCCAACTCATCAAGGAGACGGTCAGGTGGCTCATCTTCAAGGCATAGTTTAGCCTATTATAAGAGGTGAATGGTACCTTTACAGATTTCTTTCAGCCTTGGTCAGTACACACAGTGTTGCCATGAGTAGTGATAGCTAAGGCGGTTTGGCACAGAAGGATTCTGCAATTTTTCCGCAACAGACAGTTTGGCAGTTCCGTGACTTTCCCAATTTTTTTGCCATTTCTGCTGCTTCCTCTGTTTTCAGTGCTTTCCGTCATTTTTGGGTTTTTGATGATACATCAACCTCCCTAACATAGCCTGCAGTGTTATTTTACAGGCATACACATTTTATCAATATTGGCAAACGCTTGGAGAAACAAAGTCTGACAATGTATACAGATTCTGGAATGCGCTGGAATGATGGAATGTGATTCCCATCCTTGTCAGTCGTTACAATCAGATGTTTGACAGCCTCTGTCAACAATGTTGATACCCAGGGCACCCTCCCACGTCATGGTAACATTCAGTGACATCAAAGACCAAACCTAGCAATGTACAACATCTTGTACAGCAAAACAAACTTTAAAGAAATAAAAACAGTAACCGTTTTATTTTAGGAATGCCATTTTCAAACATGTTAAATTAAAGGCAGGACAGCATGCTCTTTCTTACCGTGATGGACCGCATTAACCAATTAAACGCATTAGACTCACAATGTGTTTTTCTCATAGGCATTTCTTATTGTTACTTAAATTTTCCTTTTTTAATTTTCAACTTTCAAATTTGCCGTGACTGCTCCACAACTTCAGCCAATATTTTCCCTGACAAACACCCTGTAGCTAGCCTTTGAGAAGGCAGCTGCTTCATAATGTTAGCAAGCTAGAACCAACACAGTGCTCGGACAGTGAGGCTTGATGAACCCTATAAGGGATGAAGCTACAATGTGCTGTCGACCGCTGACTCAACAGATTGGAGGTGGGCAAACAGACGAGATGAGACCGCGGTCCTTGTGCGTTGTATGATGCAACAAAGAACAGCCACCACATCATCACATGTTCTACTATTCCGGTGAATTCATTTCTGGCACATATCTCTAAAAAACATCTGGTCCCTCTTCAGTGGTGAAAAGCAAAACAAATACGAAAGCTATTAGTGTGGCAGTACTTGATGCTTTTTGACTTCTGCTGGTGGTGGGGTCAAGACAAAAATCTAAGGAAGTTTAAAAGTCCCCAAAATCACCAGACCTGGGTCAAACATGTAATTGTTTTGGATTTACTCTCACCTCAAAAGGTGCTTCTAGTCCTCATGGCTGGCTCAACTGCACCAGGCAAGACCAGTTGAGCACAGAAAAGTATTTGAAGCTGAAACAATTACATATTTGAACCAGATCTGGATATCTCCACATCACAAGTCTGCCAAAATCAATTCTTGAGTAACAACACAATGTTAATTTATTGGACAGTTTTAGCAGTAAGACTAACAACATAGTACAACACAAACCAATTATGTGAGCAGGCATATTTGTCTCTATTTGACTACATTTTGTAGCTCTTGAATTCATACTGCAGCTACACAGATACTAAGGTATTATGTGAGTCTAAAATTTACATGACACCTTGAATCATGTCATTTGTATTGTGACGGTGAGCTTTTAATTTTTTCCTCGCCCAAGGACAGCAAATTAAAATGAGCTTTATAGCCAATACTGGTTTGACTAATGATTTGTGAACAGTCATGTGATTAAACAAAT
This sequence comes from Conger conger, assembly GCF_963514075.1. Taxonomy (NCBI): domain Eukaryota; kingdom Metazoa; phylum Chordata; class Actinopteri; order Anguilliformes; family Congridae; genus Conger; species Conger conger. The sequence continues at coordinate 27,830,587 of NC_083773.1, read as the reverse complement.
AAACAGAGCTTTTCTCCTCATGAGGCTGACTAGGCTTAATCCTGATGGGTGGGAAATCTTTCCCAACAGGCCGTGCTCCCACTCAGCGTTGCTGGGATTGTGTTTATATCACACAGAGATTTATTTGCTGCCGAAGGGATCCGGAGGAGCGACCAGCCTCTGCTAAGAGAGCTGAATGGACCTTGTGCTTGTCCAAACACGTGCTAATCTCCTCCTCAATCTTCAACCCCTAAATCGGCAGGCCAACGCCAGATGCAGACGTTTTCGCCCCTCAGGGAGGGCAAAACGAAACTATTCTGCGGGTCATAGGAGCACCCCAATTGCTTGAACGGCAAAACACACGAGCATCACTGGGCCAAGATTCCTCGGGGTGCCATTAGTCTTCTTCTTTGATTTAACTTTGCACAGTTCATAAATCCCACCTATTTGTGAAATCACATTTTACAATTTGACTGGATCCATTGGTAACACCTCATAAAATGGCAAGCAATTCAAACTACTCAGGATGCAGTCTACATACAGTCCCACACATACAGGAAAAACACTCCTGTGGCGAGATTAGTATATTTAACTCTGTCCAGCGGTTTGTCATGAGAGGTAGCACCGCTTGTGCACCACCCAATTTTAGGCAATCCGGAGTCAGTTACATGACTTGTGGTGACTGTGTCTTCGCAGCCAGACTTATATATAATAAACTGAGGGGCTGCGGTAAAAACTGGTCAAAGAAGGGCGGTGGTGAAGCTTCAGTCAAAGATCGGTCAACATCACGTTTGTAAAACATGCGCTTTGAAGAGTCAAGTTTTTTAGGTAAAGAAAACTATGCTCATGAGATTACTCATGGATCCAGAAAAAAAACATATATATATATTGCCAAAGAGTCTTATTTAGAAGTGGAACAGAAATGCACACAATTCCTATGTGATTTAAAGGGTAAACTGCAATGTTAAATAAACTTCATCAATGAAGATGGTGATGATGACAATAAGCATGCGCTACCCTGTCAGAACTTGGAAGCCAGCCTCCTACCTCCAAAACATTCCCAGAATCACCATTCAACCTGAGACACCACTAGACTATACTAAATCCTGGGGATGGCCACCCATTCAGCGGTAAAACAGTGGACATAGGTACTGCACCGATGGACACATGCTGCAAAATGAATGAATATTTACAGGATGAATGGATAGTTTGCCAGGTTTACCATTCTTGGCTCAGCCTATAGCCTAGTGGCTAAGGTACTGGGACTTGGAAGGTCGGTGGTTCCAGCCCCGGTGTAACCACAGTAAGATCCACACAGCTGTTGGGCCCTTGACCAAGGGCCTTAATCTCGCATTGCTCCAGGGTGGATTGTCCCGTTTGTCTAATCGACTGTACGTTGCATGGATAAAAGCAGCGGCTAAATAAGACATGAGTGACACATTATTCCTGTTCAGGCCCCCAGAGGGGGCACACAGCGGGCCGAACGCGGTCTTACCGTGCCGCTGACGCGTACGTCGTGTAGCCGCCCCCACTCGTCCTCATGGCTGTCCACCATCATCACGCTGTCGTCCTCCTCCGTACCCCACTCCGCCTGCAGGTCCAACCGCACCTCCTCCCCCAGGGAGTGCATGCCCACGGCTGGGAAGAGCCCGTCTGGAGACGCCGGGACCACTACTGAGCCCACCTGAACGGCACACACAACCACATCACCCGAATCAGTCCCATACACATCACACATAAACACATAAATGCATTTAAATAGCACCTTTATGCAAAACGCTTTACAATGAATGCCTCTCATTCACCCATTCACACACATACTCACACACCAACGGCGATAGGCTGCTATGCAAGGCACTGTCGGGCATTTTATACAAGTGCGCCTCTCTGCAGACCCCCAAAAGTAAACAGACTGCATTTACCATGTTGACACAGGGTCAGCAAGGTTTGATAAAGAGACAGGGCTCATCAATACAGAACTATTGCTCCCATCATTGTGCTGCCTCTGTGCAATTCTGCCACCTCAGTGGAATGCTCCCAGAACTGTTAGGTTGAAATAGTTCTGTACAGATCATGGGTTTTCCCCACATACAATGTTTGGTGTTTTTAGACCGCTAATGTCGTGGGGAACAGTTTGGTGGCATTGGTAGAGTGGTACACTGGGTGCTGAATAAAGATCTTGAAATACCATTTAGAAATAAACCACAGGTAATGCAAGTTACCTGTGAGTCAGCAGCCAACTGTGCTACAAAGGTTAACCAGATGGGTTAGACGTACAGAGATAACATAAGTAAAATGTTTCTGCCGTCTTGTGACTCTAATCATGTGGAATGGTTTGAGGAGACTCGCTACTATGACCTCCTGTGTGCCATTCATAATGCACATTTCCACATAGTCATTTTATTTCTGCATTGCACATTATTAAATAAATAGTATTAATTTGAACCTGCATCCTCATTGACCGCACCACAGCACACTTAGCAGTTTAGAGTCCTAAAAGACATAGTTATCATAAGATACCTGCACCCCGTAGTTACTCGCCAATAGTTCCATCACAAGACACATAATTGTATCATTGTAGGCTATACAGGCCAGAGGCACGTCCACATCTACACAGATAGATAGCGATCATATAGACACTTCTGTTTGTCAGCTAGCATCAGCAAAAGGAAAAACACCAAAATACAATACACTTAGCTGTTTCGGAGAAGGTCAAGGACCAGGTAGACGTTGGGCGAAGGTGAAAAAACCCATTCAAATTGCAGTCTACTCTTGTTTGATGAAAAAACAACAAATTAGTCTGGATGAAGATACCAAATTAGAGGCTGTTCTGGAGAAGGAAGCGATGTGCTGCAGGAAATGACCTAACCGCTGTCTCCCGGATGAGATGTCAAACAGAGGTCCTGACTCACTGTGGTCATAAAAGGTCCTAATGCCACTTCTCTCAAAGAGATGGAAGTCCCCCAGTGCCCTGGTAAACTCCTCAATCTGGCCACATAATTATCCCCCAGTTTAAGTTTAACTTGCTAATTGAAGATCTCCATAGACATCTTCTGTAGTGTGTGGTCAGAGCTGCACTTCAATACGGTGGTCATGAAACACCAAGGTGAGTCTACACATGTACCAGACGGGAAAGGGCTTTGAGATCAGTCAAAGAAGCTACAAAAATGAAATGCAGGATGACTGCGATTATCATTGACTACACTGTTCCAAGACGTTCATAAGCAATGAATTATTAAGAACTGAATGGAACGGAGTTCTTTTAAAAATCCATTCAAAGGAAAAGTAAAAAGTGTCCATAGTATGAAAAAAGGGGGAGAAGGAACCCCTAACAAAGCAGTAATATAATTAACTTCATTCTTCATCTTTTACATGTACAGTGATGTGAAAAAGTTCAGAAAAGTTCAAACATTGCCACAACAAAACGAGCAGTTCATTTGTCTGAATTAAAGCAGTTCAGCAAAGAACGTATTTGGGATGACTTTTTGGGGGGGATTTAAGGGAGCATTATGTCAGAAATAGACATGGAAGGAAATGTGTTTGGATAAAACTTAGGATAAGCAAAGAACATGGTGAGGTGGCATGGTACGTCTGCCCCCATGACCACGAGAACACTGCGATATATGGGTATGTTGCCATACAAATGCTTGTATTTGCTTTTATTTTATTTTTTCTTTAGCAAAGTGATTTACCTGCCGGTTCCTTTTCTCATTTATATCTGCCAAAAGTACAGGCTTAAGAGGAGACAGGTTTGTTAGATGTTAATGTTTCCAGCGGTGCCCAAGGTGCAGCAATCTGACAAGCAGACAGGCTAATAGGGCTGCTTTTGAGAGGAGATAACAGACGCTTTGAAGAATGAAGTGGGCTGAATAACGAACATCTTCTTCTGTCAGTCATCCTGAGGGCCAGGGTTCGTTCCACTCACTGTAAACGTGATTCAGTTACAGGCTAATAATTACACACTAATGGAAATGCTGGCAGAGTACATTTCTGCACCGGTTATTTGGAAAGAAAAAAAAACAAAACACATTTGCACACGACTAAGAAAAAGAAACACCCAAAACTGGAGGCAGGAATTTTTTTTTTACAAGCTTGGTGCCTAACCTGTTGCCCTAGGATCACACTCTTCCAAGACTGATTCTGTTCCTAGCCGTCTTTTTCAGTGTAAGGCAGACCGTCAACACATCTTCAAGACCAGGCTTGATGCATTGCTCGATACTATTTAGCTTTTAGGCAAACTAAGCAGTAGGAACACTTTAGTAGTGGGAAAAGGCTAGCATTGCTGGGCTGAATGGCCTGTTCTCACCTTAAGACAGCTGACACCTGTGGGGGAAGGAGGTGGAGTAAAACGTGACACGTGTGGGGTGGGGTGGGGTGGAGTGGGCGTGAAGTATACAAATAGCGGAGGGGGAGTCTCACCTCTTTGCCATTTTTGGTGAAGAAAACCGTTGTTAGCCCGGCATCAAAAGAGTCCTGGTAAATCCCACAGCCGATTTTGTCTCCGCGGTTGCACTTAGGACCAAACTGCTGTCCCATGGTGTTCCCGTTGTAAAGCCTGTCGGTAAGGCAGAGGTGTGAACAGAAAGCCAACCAGTTGCACACCAACAAAAACAGAGGCACTGAGTCTCTGAAGGATTATCCGACAAGATTAAGACGCCTTAAACTGAACTAAAATGACATCATCAGACAAAGAACAAGGAGGTGGACCCCTAGGAGAACTGGTGATAAAGGGGCCCCCATAAACTGGAAAACACACTTGAATTACATCAGCAAAAAAACATCAAAACATGCAGTTCCTCCCCCACAACAATTACAGACAGGGCTGATCTAGTGTAAACGAGTCCCAATTGAGCGCCGTTCCAAAGAGCTAAACACTGCAGTGGGTGTACGGCAGTTTTGGTTAAACACTGCAAGGGGTGTGGATCAGTGTTGGTTAAACACTGCATTGGGTGTGGATCGGTGTTGGTTAAACACAGCATTGGGTGTGGAGTGGTGTTGGTTAAACACTGCATTGGGTGTGGCGTGGTGTTGGTTAAACACTGCATTGGGTGTGGAGTGGTGTTGGTTAAACACTGCATTGGGTGTGGATCGGTGTTGGTTAAACACTGCATTGGGTGTGGATCGGTGTTGGTTAAACACAGCATTGGGTGTGGAGTGGTGTTGGTTAAACACTGCATTGGGTGTGGAGTGGTGTTGGTTAAACACTGCATTGGGTGTGGCGTGGTGTTGGTTAAACACTGCATTGGGTGTGGAGTGGTGTTGGTTAAACACAGCATTGGGTGTGGAGTGGTGTTGGTTAAACACTGCATTGGGTGTGGAGTGGTGTTGGTTAAACACTGCATTGGGTGTGGAGTGGTGTTGGTTAAACACAGCATTGGGTGTGGATCGGTGTTGGTTATACACTGCATTGGGTGTGGATCGGTGTTGGTTATACACTGCATTGGGTGTGGAGTGGTGTTGGTTAAACACAGCATTGGGTGTGGAGTGGTGTTGGTTAAACACTGCATTGGGTGTGGAGTGGTGTTGGTTAAACACTGCATTGGGTGTGGATCGGTGTTGGTTATACACTGCAGTGGGTGTGGAGTGGTGTTGGTTAAACACTGCATTGGGTGTGGAGTGGTGTTGGTTAAACACTGCAGTGGGTGTGGAGTGGTGTTGGTTAAACACTGCATTGGGTGTGGAGTGGTGTTGGCGCTCGGGTGGCGGGAGCAGGTCAGGACTCACTTTCCGTCGTCGGCGTGATAGGCGATGGAGTGCGGGAGCCAGCCGGGCTGGTGGTCCAGCTTGTAGTACTGCGGCACCAGGCCCACAGCGATCGTCCCCCTCACGCCCGTGTCCATTATGGTCACCTGAAACACATCACACACCGCTTTACCCACACCTTCCCGCTCACGCCCGTCTCCATTATGGTCACCTGAAACACATCACACACCGCTTTACCCACACCTTCCCGCTCACGCCGTGTCCATTATGGTCACTATTGAGACTGAAGGCATGCCCTTCCTCTGGTAGACACAAGTGTAGCTGACTGTTACAGAGAGAGAGAGAGTGGGAGGAAAAAGAGAGTCTGAAGCTCTGGGGAACGCATGGGAAAAGTCCTCTCGCTGGCTTTTGCTCTAAAGGCGGCAGCTGCTTCTAAACAGCCTGGCTTTCTCGCGACTCGTAATGAAGTTACCTCACCCTGAGGGCGGCCGGCGAAGGGCAATCAGATCACTGACAGGCTGAAAGCTCTTAAATCAGGAGCTATTAAGCCATTCTCCATTACCTCACATCTCTGATTGTGTTGCGTGGGAGACAGGGAAAGAGAGAGCGATAAAGAGAGAGATGGACAGAGAAAGAGAGAAACAGGGACATGGTGGCCAGATGAAGAAAGTCTTCCTTTTTTTGCGCTGTGCAATAGTTCTCTCCCGCACAAGATCTAAACCTGACCGGCGTTGACTAGGTAGGTGGGCGTGCTGTAGAGCATGCAGGGCGTATCTGTGGAAACACCTGAGAGAGACGGGCGTGTGCGTCAAAGCGGCAGGAGAAACCGGTGACTGCAGGCCCTGCAGCGACCACTCCTGGGCGCCACGGCTCGGCTCTGACGTCAGGACCCCCCGCCCAAAAAACGGCCCTGCGCCTCGTTCTCACGCCAGAGCTCCAAACAGGGATGGCGCCAAGGAAAATAGAAACGAGAGTCGACTTAGGTCACTAAGAATCGAAACCACATTTCATTCATACTGGTCAAGATTAATCTTAACAGGTCTACTCAGAGTCAGCCAGTAATCAATAAACTAATGTGCAATCAAGTTTAGAACACCTCTGGCTCTCCTGGTCCAGGGTTTCTGGCTGACTTTCCTCAGGTTTTGTCACAAGCTGAAACACTTGCCCTTATTCCAGTAATGTTCCTAACGGTACAGCATGGGATCCAGATGGTGACAGTGCAGACCTGCGGAGGTGCACAGCACACAGAGAGCCAGTGTGATCTTCCCTGAACAGGCATCTGCAGTGAGCCAGCACTAGCTGCTCGAGTACAGTCCCCTGTTGCCATGACTACGGTGCACCTGGAGGACTGCAGAGTGAACAGATGCAGTGGCTACCGCACCTCACTCTCCCGTCACCGGTCCCACAAGGCAGCGTGAATGAGATGCCCACTTCTCCATCAGGGGAGGGGCAGAAACCGGACTAGGCTGGTGAATATGCGGTGAAAGTCCAGAACGCCGGGGCTCTGCCCAACTGCTCAACAGGCAACCCAGGGCACCGATCAGATGGGCCGTGCTGCCGGAAATGGCCAAAAATCCGCCGCCTGCCCTCTTCACCCCATACCCAAAACCAAATGAGCAGAGTACAAAAAAACCGAGCACTGAGTACCAAGCTTCTCCAACAAAGAGTCCAGGGCTCTCATCCTAGCTCTATCCTTTTGGTCCATTCCCAAAGCCTTTCACAAACACACAACCTGTTCCAGTCAAAACCCTTATTAAGAGGATTTTAAACAAATATTTAGAAACATGCCCACTAATATACTCATGAGCAAGTAACAGTGTCCCCCCCCCCCCGTACACAAGCGGAAGGAGGAAAGCAGGGGATCCTGCTGACACACATTCTGCTAGGCAAACATCAGGGGACCACTGAACACGGGGGCGTTGCACAGGACCAACGCAACTCTCAGAAGAAACCTTCTACTTCAAAGGTTTTTCACTTCCATATGAATTTGACGGCACGGCATGAATGCCACTGGGAGTCTAAACCTGAAAAACCACAGTCTGAATGATGAAACGTCGACTACCTCAGGCACATGGCCTCTCATGTTCAATAAGCCTAATAATTCAATAATAATGGAAACAATTATGTAGTTAGGGGTTCAAACGAAGTAAAAACCACAACAGTCTCCGGCACGCCAGGATCAAGGCTGCACGCTACCGTTTTGCATCGAGATGATTCACAGACAAGTGTAGGAAGGATATACAGGGCCATGTGAGCTGCAACTTAATATAATACACAAAATATGGCTGACAACACAGTCAAGACAGGGTTAAACAGCAACAGACAATCAGGTTTGCGATGTCACAATGCCTCGGGATGTCGATATTAAGACGCCATAAAAAACATTTCACACAGGCAGGTGTTATTTTTACAACATGCGAGTAGTAATGTGCCAGGAATGTGTGTGCATGACTTGAAAGCGTTCCCGCGGAAGATTCCGGTGTGAGTAAGCGGACAACGGGGCAGAGACGGCCCAACGGCACATTAGCAGGGCAGAGGTTTCCCTGGCAACAGCTCTACTGCTGACAAAAGCCTTGTTGGTGCTGGTGACGGGGGAGTAGACCACCTGGAGCTGAGTGACCTTACCACACCAAAGCCTGACTTGGTCAGGTGGGATAGGTACGCCAGGCCCCCTGAGACAAACAGAAGGGAAAGAAACATGCTCTGTCAGCTCTCCCCGCTCACTCCAAAGTCTTACATCTGCCCACTACCAGAATTTCCGCTGTTCACAGCTACAAACAGAGCATGGGTTGGAGCCAATGACTTGGCACATCTACTCCCTCAAAAACTCCTTGGGTGGTAGGAGCTATCCTTGTCTGTGATGCTAGAAAGCTTACTTTAGGAAGAGGTTCATATCCACAGACAGCAAAGGTCAAACAACAAGGTCATCTGACTTTATCTTGATGTACTGTTTTTATATTAAAATACACTTGTTTGGGATTAACTGTGGGGTCAACCTGAAGTCTTCAATCTGCACTGGCCTACCCCGCAGAAAGGACAAGTGCGTCTTTGAGAAGGACCAGCGAAAATACAGGTGATTCACCTCCGTGTTCCCATTCTCTGTGCCCATTCCTGGTCTAAGCCAAGCACCAATGCAAGGATTGTGTAAGGATTGCTTTTGTACACATGGTTGCTGGCTCCTGCAAAACATTTGTGTGAATATATTCCTGTGTGAACATTCAAGGAAGTTCAAAGCATTACGTGCATGAGCTCTACTCGGCTCTCTCCAGTGGAAAATCTAACTCACTGCAAAGGAAATTTTCTTTTTTATTGTCCACTGGACATTTTTCCCATGACATCAAAAACACACATGCGTTTCAAAGCTACAAACCCACAATTCAGCAGACCCGCTGTTTTAATAAAAATGAAACAATACATATTCATTAAAGAGTTATGAATCAATTCCGTGAGATTTAGTCAATATTATAACAAGGACAAGGACAATCATATGCCAAGTCATGCATGTGAAATGCAGGCAAAAGGGTTCCACTTGATAATCTTATCTCATCAGCTTTGATCAGCTACGCTGTTCTTGCACTTGCTTTTTAGAAGAACAGCACAGAAGAGTGTGAATCACAAAACATTATTTTATTTTTTTACATAGTCTTGAATGTCTATGATAATGATATTCAGTCGATACTCCTCAGCCGTTGCATCCAAGAGTAATTATGGTTCTGAATGTCATGAAAGGCATGAACATACTGTCAACCAGCTTTCACTAGAGTTTTCACTAGAGACCAAGCAAACCAAACTTATAATTATTTGTTATTTTCTACGTAATTCTATAAGAATTTACTTTAAATCTTTTTTAAGCATGGGCCATCAAATCTTTTCACACAATATAAAGCACTGCTGCATTTTTTGCCCAAAACTCTCCTATGGTATAAAGGTTTTGGAGTGGACACCCAAACGTTCAGGGGAGCTAGCGCTCTAGACTGGCCCGACCTGCCAGCTCTGTGCATACCACGAAGCCTGCCTCACTTCCACCACATGCCCTGCCTGCTTTTTAACAGACTCGTAAATTAAATCCGAGAAAAAATATTGAAAGCTGTCATCCATCCCCTATTTTATAACTAAGCGCAAATAGGCTAACCCCACCTAAATCACAAGGATGCTATTGTCAGTTCCGCTTTATGTGGTTGCAGGTCGAGCGTAGAAAATTAATAACCGGAAAGTCTAGTTGGAAAACACCATTCTTTAAGGGAAAATATCTTGACTCGTATGTCAGGTTATTTCTAGGATTCAGAAAATAAAAATTGGTCCAGAAAGTATTTTTACTCAAATGTGTCAGCTAAATTTAGCAGATATATAGCCCTGAACAACGGACTGCAATCAATCAACTCTCTGTGACTCACCCACCAGTCTCGAAGCATGGAAGCACTGCCACAGAAACTTCTATCCTCCTGCAAAGCACTGGGCACCCGTAAAAAGTAGGTTTACAATTTGCCCATGGCAAGGGGAGTCTGGAACAGCACTCCAGTGCAAACAGGTGTCAGAAGCTGTACCAATGCTCTCATTTTCACATGCGAAGCAGGCTGAAAATAATGGTCTTCAGTGGATAGCAGAGATGACCGTATTAGTACAATGAGAACTGCTCTGCGGAAGCTGAAAAATGCTCAGAGCTGATCAATTCTGCCAAGCACTGTCAAGAGCACTTGGAGGGGAAGAGACATTGCAAAACATTTGAATATCTGGTTGTAATGATATCTGTTCATATCATAATCCTTTCCTGTCACGATGCCCAGCAGGTGGACTGCAGACGGCTTCTAGTGGACTCCACACGCTTCAGAATGTGAATAGGCACATCATGTAGTGACCCGGCAGCATGGACACTCCCAAACTGACAACTTTGCAGTGATGGCACTACAGTCACAACTGGACATTCCAAAAGTAAAAAAAGAAAAATCTATCTTCTGAAAAGCAGGTGTCAAGACTTACCTCAAAGTAGCAGTTTCCTTTTGAAAGGGGCCGAGGTGCAACGTAGCAGCCAACTTCATCAGAGTTCCCTTGGTAACTACAAAAGAAAGAATTGTCTGTTTTTGTTATTTATATCCATCAAAGGGTCTAAATTCACAAAGAGGTGACTTGGCCCATCCTGGGAAGACTACTTCAAATGTGCTCTAAAAGAGCACACGCCTTCGATTGACTGCCATTTGATTGTCAATCAGCACCGGTCATCACAGACAGCAACAGACCATAGAGGAATAGCCTTCTTGCTTACATGAGCAGGAGAAAAAATAAACTTGAATTGCACCTAGTGCTCTGATCAAATCCTCCCTGTGCCAGACCCACTCTGGCATGGACATCCACTGGGCAGAGGCCAGAGGTGGAAAGTCAAGGGGAGAGAAAGTAAAAGTCCAGTGATGTGTTTCTTCCACCCATGAACTCAGCCAGTTGATTTCACTCAGAAGTATTGTGCTAATTAGCTAATCCAGGTGATTAGGACACAATGCTTTGGGAACCTGGATTCTGTATGGGTCTGAAATGGAATGGTAGGGATGGGACCCTGCAGGAACGGGAAGGGTCTACAGTAATGTTTGGGCAAGCAAAAATGGGGGCGAAAGGAAATGGAATAAAACGTTGTTGAAGAGACTTTAGGGCTGACCCAGTTAGGGCACTGTTCATGTGCATGTCATCTGCCCACATCCATAGTGGAGGGTGCAATACTGAGCGCTGATATATGATAGGGCACAACAAATTTTGGAGAAAAAAAAATGTATAAAAAGTTTTCATTTCTAATGTTTGAATCACTGTTGACTAGGGATGTGTACCGTGAGCCGGTATTTTTTGGTACCGATTCCTAATTGGTCGGTACCAGAGTAGCGCTAAAGATTCTGGACAAACGATACTGTTTTCGGTATTTTTTTAAGAGTCTACCTAACCGTCGCGTAATTATGACACTCCCGCCGTCGACAGGTTATGACGCAGCGCCCCGTTGTTTTCTCTCGTAGTCAATATGTCGGCCGTAAGAGCTAAGCGCTCCAAGGTATGGGCTCACTTCATCAATCTCAATGAATCCTCGGCTCAATGCAATATATGCAAGAAAGTAGTTGCGTCAAAGGGGGGTAACACCAGCAACATCATGAAACACTTGCAGTCTACCCATAGCATAAAGCTGAAGGAGTGCGGTGTGTTTGACTGCCTAAACAACGCATCTAAAGTTAGCAACACGGCAACACCGTGTCCTCCTCCGTGCAGGCAGACTCCGACAGTGCTTCTTCATCAAGTCATGGTGAGTGTATGAATCATTAAAGGGGAAGTGAAATACTTGATTAAGTTGGCATAATTTACAAGATTGATTCCAAATATATACATCCTTAAAGGTTTAAGACTGCCAGTAAAACTGGATTAAAAATAATAAGTAATTAAATTACCCTTTTTTAAAACATGCGCAGCGTCATTTTATCCGAATGTATAGCGTGACGTCACTCTATCCAGAGCGAAATATGCTTTTCCTTAACAAAAACTGTTAGGGCTAAATGCGTCAGGAGAAGCGCCTCCCCATGTAGGCAAGGGCTTTGGTCATCTCCCTAGGTTTTTTTTTTATTTAATCTATTCTGAGAAGCATTTGTAATTTTAAGTTAAGCTTCTGTTCTGTTGAAGCATTATCACATTGACAGTTACCTTTAAGGCTGTATGGAGCTGCCTGCTCGTTTTTTGGACATACCTCGCAGTGCACATGTTGACTTGCTAAGGGCTTAAAAGGCAGGTGCTGTAAGTTGTTTAATGATGTTGCTGGTGTTACCCCCCTTGTGGTAATAAAAAACGATTGAATCTTTTACCATCTTGTAACGTCTTTATTTTATACACTAAATTACACGCCGTGGTATCAATAAGAGTATTGATAAATACCGGCATCGATAAGGAGTATCGGTATTGGTATCGGTATCAATAAAATCCTAACAATACACATCCCTACTGTTGACGTCACAATGATTATCAACAGGGAACCATCTGATTTACTGGCAACAACCAACTAACATCTGTAACTGCAATCCACCACCTTCATCATCAAGGACAAAAGCACTAAAGGGAAGATCCCATCTACTGTAGATCTACCCCCTCAGTGTTAATCACTTCAAATTATGGTTGGGTCAAATAAATGTGTAGGAATTTCCCCATCTCTAATCATACATAAATGGACATGTTTCATCACAAGAGGTGTGCAATATCAAAATATATGACTTGGGGATTTAGCTCTGGAGGACTGGAGCTCAAGGCTTGTGTAAACAGATGCTTCTGAAAGGGAAGCGTCTCAGCTAATCTTGACGGTCCCCGAAAAAAAGGTAATTTCACAATCTTCCACTTGCCGCCTCCGTGATTCTCATGGTCGTAAACTGCATTGAACCTCCTATTTTTTCCTAGTTTTGAAGCTGGCCAAAACTACACCTTCAACCTTTAATCCCTGATATTAACAGTACTTCAATTTGCGGGCCAAAGGACTGTTTGTTTTTCGGGTGTAAGCACAACATCCTGACGGTCCACATTGTCCCATACAAAGACTGTTCATCCTTTCCTCAAAGTGAGCAACGATCATGCATGGACACAACGCAGAGATAGACTCCTTTTCTCTGGTGATAAGCACAGATCAGTACGGCATTTAGTCATTTAGCAATGGGATTGCTCCTCAGAGGATTGAGCTAGAAACTCAGAGTAAATTTCTCCTTTATATACTGTTCTGAACCAGTCCATATAGGGTGCAACATTCCTACCATGTTTAAAATTTGCTGACATGTACTGTTACGAGCTACAGGGGTAGGGATTTACCCGATTTCAGATATTCATATGAATGTTTAAAGATTATATATATATATATAAAATTGAAAATATACATTCAACTCCAGGTTATGCAAGCTAAAATGAACAAAGCAACAATCAATAATCAGTAAGTGGAAAGGTCCTCTTAGCACATTCTTAGAGTTAATTTTGTGAATCGAGGACATTAAAATACTGAACTTAGTAAATCATGCAAAAAACTAAAATCCTTTAAATGTTTCATATTCTTTCATTTTAATGCTGTGGCACTCGCTACAATTAAATTCACTATAACACCAACACTGCAGGCTTGCCAGGGACATGGTCCACTTGCATTAACTTAAGATATGGAAGCCCTGCTCCTTGCACACAACCTTACCTGAGGGTATCGCCATCCTTCAACATTCTCTTAAATCGTTCTTGGAAGCGCACAGCCCGCACCTCGCGGATCTCCCGTATCCTCCGCCGCCAGTTCAGGAACCTGTAGTGTAGGTTGATATCATCCATTCCAGCCCTGCTTCGTGGAGGTCAAAGAGCACACAGTATGACATCATGTTTAAATCTAAGCAAGACTGTGGAAGAGGGTGACGTGCGCACCCTCTATATAATATTTTTTGCTAATTGTTAGGAAAGTTATCCCTGAGCTTTCAAACCTCCAATTTATATCAGCAATAAAGTAGCCTGAACTAAAACATTTATTGTGGTTATATATAATTTTGTGAATTTACACCGTGTATTTGTAAACGAACGCTGCAGTGAAATTGTAAATGAATTATTTCAATATGACGTCAATCATTTAGCTGAACACAGTAACTGTTAGGCCCATTGCTTATTGATAGACAACTAGCTGAAAGCGACTCTTTCACGAACTCCAGAAAGATTCGCCCAAAATAACAAGGACCCATGGCTACCTAAATGTATTAATTACTTACACGTAGATTATACACGTAGATTTGGTACTCTGTCCAGACTTGTACGTAATATGCTCTCCTGGATTTTCCAAACTCAACAACACACATTAACTAGGCTAGCTAGCTACGTCAACACTGTAGTTTCTGGCTAGCTTAGCGACCTAACAGGCTAGCTGTTTAGTTTTAGCTACTTAGCTACCGGTAGGTAAGGAGAGCATACACACAGAAAGTTCTTGAAATACATACATTTTATGTTTAACAGTCAGAAGCATAGATATTTTAAAAACCATTATCTATCTGTTAAGAACATCTAACGATTGTCTAAATAACAAGTGGACATAATTTCAGTATTAGCTAACTAGCTACCTAATCTCCACTTCTCCGTTGTACACTCAGTTCAAAACTCCATTAAGTGTAAGCCCCGTCATAACACATACGTCCTGTAAACCCGTCATTCATTGATTTGTTCGTAATCCTCCTTACCTTATTATATATTGATAGTCATTAATATGTTATCGCAATCACTTTCGTTCTTGTTTTCTGCTCAATATCGCTGATTATCACGATCCATTGACACGAACTCCTCAAAGGCCAGTCGGCGCTTTCTGGTGACGTCATGAATCTCGCTCACTACCACAAGTAGCATTAAAAGGAGCCAATCGGAGGCTGAAGCGCTGGAATCATTTTTAGGCATCTTTGGACCAAGCCATACGTGCTTTTTTGACAGATAATGAAATAATCTGCGGGTTAATTGCAATATTAGTAATTCATTTAGTTCACGTATGCAATAGAACAGAACTTTATTATCAATTGCCTGTGTGAAATTAGCCTACTGAAGAACTTTTACTTAATTTTGTCTGTCTCATACAAAAAGGAACATCAATAACTGACATTTGAAACATTTGTATTCAACATATCATAAACCACAACTCATTCTTTCCTAAGTTCTTTTTGTCTTTTTAAAGGTAGAATATGAATTACATATACGAACCAAATGCTTTAGGTTCACCTGACAATAAATTCAGACCAGTTGATGATTTGAGACTAGGATGAATTTCAGTCTTGGTACAATGTGATTCATTATTCTATTCAACAAGATAGCCATTTGGATAGAGGCTGTAAATGATTGGCTGCAGTAGTGTAGGCCAATGTACGATTGGACAATTCTAAATCACATTTAATTAAACTTGGCCCAGAAAATAAAGCTGTTTTCTATCTTATTTGCCACTGTACAGTGACCAGAACCGCTTTTTCTTTGCATATGCTGAATCATCGATCATTGTCATATGACCTTTATGACTATGATCAGGTTCATAGAGAAAGTTTGGAATTTAAGTCTGTGTGTATGTATGAGTATGTGGGAACAAGAATGTGAACATCCACAAAATTTTGTTTAGCTTGGGATCTACAGTGTGAGTTGAGGACCGGAGGAAACGGCATCCCATACTCCACCAGCCTGGCGCGCCACTCGGAAAATTATCCGGACAGAAAACCATGGCAAAAGCAATTGCGTTCGCACCGCTCATGGGAACAAGAGACGGCAGGCAGTTCCAGCTTTCTGTGCCACAATTAATCACCGGTGGCGGCGACGTGAACCCAGGCTGGCCGGAGACCAAAAACAGAGGATGTCCCCCAAACGGGGTTCCCCCGCGGTCTGTGCAAGTGTCGGAAAGTTTGTTCATTCCTGGACCTAGTGTCACTCACATACAAAAGAAATCAGGTGGTGCAACCTGCGTGTCCTGTAACAGCAGACGCCGTCATCGCGGGTCCCAACGGTTTTGCTGAGTGCCACCCTGTTTCCATTATGAGCGGTGCCGCGCCCAAGTCAGTCAAATTAGCCAGATCAACGGTCCAAATCCTGTTCTTTCCCGCTCCTTTGTTTTTGTTATCTTGCTTTTTGTTGTTTCGTGCTCCGTCGTGGCAACTGCATACACAAAACAAACACTCGGTCCTTGATCCCAGAGACTTCCCAGGCAAAGGCGTGCCTTTAATAGTAGCATGTAACAGTAACTTATATAGCCTAAACCTGCTACGGTACAGTGAAGAGCCTAACAGTGTTCAACTCTTTTCTAAATCTATTTCTGCAGGTTATACGTAACTACATGGATAATTAGAAGTAGCTAACCCGAGTCCGTTGCTTGTCTCCTAATCAGCTGTTCCAACAATAATGCTGCCACAATGCAGAATTAGGAAAAAAGGACTAAGGCTATTGCGGCTCCCTTTTACCGGTTCTGACAGCTAGGCTCTGCTGAAAGGAAGATAGCACTGGAATGGTTAGTTGACTGATTACTCCGTCAGTCGCTGGCATGGACAATTTAATTTACTGTAGGCTATGTTCAAGTAACAACAGATTTTGATAACTGACACCTTTTCCAATATTAAAAATCTGGCACCAAATTAGCCTTCTGTAGCCTATTTTTTATATTTATTTATTTTTTAAAGAAAATCAAAGGGGAATTAATGGCATAAATTCTACAAAAAAAACTTATCTCCTGTGTCGGCCGAACTTCTGAAATTGTTCTGGCGACTGCAGCTTGAGTTGGCCTGGCTGTTGACAACGCAAGCCATTATCAGCTCTGCCCTCTAGCGCCTATAAAGTGTCAGTTCCCAACCTGGCAAGTCGATGACTGACAAACTTTTAGTGACCAGGCCAAATCTTTACCTTTTGGTTCTTTCTAACAGGATCTACGCAAAAGTGAAAAAGGCACATATAAATAAACTATTTCCTTGTCATTAATGCCGGCACGTTTAGTGCATCGTTAGACCAATTGTGTTACCCAATGTAATTCCTCATCTTTATTTAAATTCATGGTGGAAGAAGGCACATAATCTTACTTCATCCGTATGTCAGCTGGTCAACAAACATGATTGTCCCTATTCTTTGATGGCAATACATTTGAAGTCACTTTCTTCCACAGTTACCGTAAGAAACATGATCAACACAATTTCATGCATAAAGTAAATGTAAGCCCTACAGAAACCACAATGCAGGCCAATGCAGCTGTCTGTGAAATTGACATACAATGGTGGCCAAAGAAATAGATTCCATGGAAAAATGCGAAATGGGTATGGGTGCTGAGGCTAGTAAGAGAATGACAGTAGTATGTGTGTGCAGGGGGGAGGGGGTGTTTCTGAATTCTGAGAAAGCGAAGCAAAATAACCTCTATCTCTCTTCCTCCCTCCCTCATTCCCTCCCTCCCTTTCTCTCTCTCTCTCTCTCTCTCTCTCTCTCTCTCTCCCCCTACTGAGAGTCCCAGCCCCTGAAGGTGTCACAGCAGTGCTCTCTCTCTCTCTCTCTCTCTCTCTCTCTCTCTCTCTCTCTCCCCTGCACACTCCCCACCTTAGAGATCTTTAAAAGCCGCTGCTCACCGCGTCTCTCCAAGCTGTCTGTTTTATCGCTCTTTCGCTGCAGGGGACTCCTGGCTGCCTCGCGTTCCAAGCTGCACCCGGCTTAGCCGCAGAGAGAGAGAGAAAAAAAACAGAGAAGTCATCCTTTTGCGAGAAGGGCACGAATAAGGAGCTGTCGTCTGTTGCTGGGAGCCTGGGATCCGGACAAAATGCCTCTCCTCTCAAACCTACTGGCCCTTCTCTCCCTGTTGCTGCTCTCAAAGCAAGGCTTCTGGACCCTCGCTGCTCATCTGGGCCCCCAGAAGCCCTCTGGCTCCACCGGGGGCCACAAAGACCATGCGGCAGAAGTGAGCACCTCCGTGCTGGCCCTGGGTGAGCCCTGTGGGGTGTACACCTTGATCTGCGCCAGGGGGCTGAGATGCATGCCCCCGCCCAGGGAGAGTAGCCCCCTGCAGGCTCTGCTGCAGGGAAGGGGTGTCTGCTCCAAGAACCACTCTACCAGGGCCCATCAGAGGCCCCCCACCACAGGTAAGGCACGCCAGGCACACTGCTCAACCACGGGCCAACCCACGACACATTAAAATCCAGTACACCATGCTCTCCCTAGCTAGGTGAAATGAAAGTGAAACAGCAATGCATTCTGTACCAACTATGGAATTGGGTCTGCGTGCTGTTAGCGACAGGCTGTAAAAATCACCCAGCACCGTGTTAATGACCCTCTGGTACGCTGCAGGTCTTAAGGACAGGCTAGAAATGGCTAATTGAAAGCAGGATTCCATGCAACCCGGGAGGGGTGGGGGGTGGGGGTGATGCATAGCCACAGGCATTTTCGGAGGGAAAGCTATTAACAGCCAGCCAGCAGGAACACTCCTAATGATGAAGAGCGCTTCTCCACGGTCAGTCTTAGGTTGTCAGTCTGAAAACCGGATCACATCGGGCTCGCAGCTCCAGAAGGGAGGCTGCGGCTCTGTAGCGGATGAAAGGTTGTCATTGGCAGGGTTGCCTGGTATGTGTTAAGCATGTCTCGGGTGCTGTTACTGGTCTCACTTGCTGTGATAATGAGCCCAGGGTATGTTTCTTTTGAGCTCAGGCACCCTGAGGGTAATATTCTGCCGTGGATTCTCAGTTGCAAAAAACGTGAATGAGAACGTTCCAAAAGTGTGTGCGCATGTGTTTGTGTCTGTGCATGCGTGTGTGTGTGTGTGTGTGTGTGTACGATGCGTCTGGAGTTCAAACAGAAGGAACAGGGCCGAAAAGGAAGTTCAGAGTAGAGAAAAACCATTTGCTCACCTTAGTTTGATTCCATTCGCCAAAGCAATTTAATTGCTCAATTTTCAATTTTATTGTGATGCACGCATTACAGAAGAAAAATATTAATCAAACTCAGCTGGAGGAATATGCACTGGATATTCATTGTGAGTGAATGGAATGCACTTTTATGGTATACAATTGTCTAACACTGTACCACTGAATCTGCACTGTACTGACTGTAATCGTTGTTGTAATTATGGTAATTATAATGAGACAAGCAGTCTGTCTGTCACAAAGCACCCACTGTCATTTACTGTTGACAGACCACAGCCTGGCAGTTCCGCTAAAGCATACATCTCTCCTTCCATTGGTCAGAGTAAACCACTGTGCTCACCAAGGGGGTGTGACATGGTCCTGCACACAGTTTAATTGGTCAATGCTCAGATTCTGTGAGGGGAAAATCTTTTGATTTGCTACTGGTTTTTTTCCAGGCACAGATTCAACATTCAATGGTGAGCTAGAAAAGGTAAGTTGTTTCTATACTCCTTTCTTTCATGTGCTCTCCTACACTACCAATTTGCACTATTAATCTCATTGCGCAGAGGGCACCTTTTGCATTGTTGGGAGGAAGTGATGCCATGGTAACCTTAGGAACCATGCCCTACTTCACACACTCTTCCCTTAGTGGGATGCAGCCATAGCTGGCTAGTGACATAGCTGAGGCTAACACTTACATCAGGTATTGGGCTCAGAGAACCATGGTAAAAGGCTGCTTCACAAAGGAAATTACTGGAACCCTTTGAAGCTTGGTGATGTCTGAAGAAGACTCATTTCACACCAAGAGCACCAGAGTGCAGGTTTCCTTTACGGAAATAGAATATATCCATCTACAATCAGGATATCAGAATAATAACACTAATCATAATATATTAGCAAACATATATTATGGGAGGGAATGTTAGCTTTGAAAACCACCCTTACATTTAAATATCTAATAGCTTTCAGAGATAAAGGTTAAGCTCACTTTTTCCCTGAAGACATGCTCACAGAAAGGTCACTGTTATATTTAACCTCATAGGCTAGATATAAGAATTGTTTTGGTACATGTGAGTAGTCTGAACATTTTTATGCTCACAAAATAATCTTTGCATGCGCTTAAGTAACTTGTACAAATATTTTGTATTGTATATATGTATGCTCATGTAAATGTTGTAAAGAGCGTTTGGAGAATTGAAGATACAGTGACATTGCACAGATTTAATGTAGTACTGTAAATAGTGACAGTGTACAGATTGTATGTAGTGCTATAAGTAGTGACAGTGTACAGATTGTATGTTGCATTGTGGTGCTGTAAATAGTGACAGTGTACAGATTGTATGTAGTGCTCTAAGTAGTGACAGTGTACAGATTGTATGTTGCGTTGTGGTGCTCTAAGTAGTGACAGTGTACAGATTGTATGTTGCGTTGTGGTGCTCTAAGTATTGACAGTGTACAGATTGTATGTTGCGTTGTGGTGCTGTAAATAGTGACAGTGCACAGATTGTATGTTGCGTTGTGGTGCTGTAAATAGTGACAGTGTACAGATTGTATGTAGTACTCTAAGTAGTGACAGTGCACAGATTGTATGTTGCGTTGTGGTGCTGAGATGCTAAAAGCACAGTAACGGCCCGCTTCCTCTTTAGGGCCCCTGTCGAAAGCTACAGAATGCTGTGCTGCAGAGTCTGGAAATCACCGTTGTCCAGCCCAATCCTGAAATCTACATCCCCAACTGTGACACCCGTGGGTTTTACAGGAGAAAGCAGGTAAGCTAGCTGCCATATATATCCCATGCCTGTGTGTCTATAGGCAATCTGCATGCATATGTGACTATCCGTGATGACTTCCTGACATAGTACAGCAGAGCAGTTTCGCTGTACTATAACTGTTTATAGTACGATATCACAGTAGTGCTGGTGCATTATGACACAGTGCGTGTCGTGTGCGTGTACGTGTGCATATGAGTGGGCTGTGTGTGTACGTGGTTGTGTGTTTGTGTGCATGCGTGTTTGTACACGCACGTGTGTGTGCTGAGCGCTGGGGAGGAGCGTGACGCCTGCCTCTCTCCCTCTCTCTCTTCCGCAGTGCTGGTCGTCCAATCAAATGCAGCGCGGCCGCTGCTGGTGTGTGGATGAAGATGGCGGATTCCTGCCGTCACACATCAGAGACGACGGCACGGTGCAGTGCGGTAGCCAATGAGGGGAGGGGGGGCGCGGGCTTCTCCGCAGCAGGGCAGTGGAGGGTCTCTGCGCGCATGCCGGACGCTGTAGGGCCCAAAAGAGCCAGGGATGAAACGTTAGCCACCCCTCTCCCTCAGCCTCACATTCCAAACAGGGGAAACACAGCCATGAAGTCCTCCAGCAAGATTCACTGCTTCAAACGACAATGTAAGGAGACAGAAACTATGGAATGAAAGCACTTTTGGTAATTAAGATTTTTAATGTCTTAATTTTGAATTTGATGAAAGCACAATCCAAGGTCTTCTGTGGTAATGTTAGTAGGCATACTAACTAGCCATATCCCTGACATCAGCCTTGCCAATGAGTTCTAGCAGCTTGATGGTAAGAAAAATTAAATAAGGACCTATACTTTGACTATCATATTACTGTTGGGTACAGCCACCCTTTCAGTAAAAATCCGTTGAGTTTCTGTTGCATGACAAACACTGAACTCCTGAATGTCTCCTACATTATGGGTGAGCTTCCCAGAAACAATCCTCTTAATTCCTTAAATGAGTCATTGCCAATGGCCCCAGGCAGTTCCACTAAGACTCAACTGTCTGCGGTCACAACTGTTCTCTACTTCAGATTTTAAATGTTCTAAATATATTAATATTAATGTCCATAGAATCTCATTGCACTCTGTGTCCAATGGCAGACTATCAGGTAGCACTGGCATGTCTGCAAAATAAGATTTTGAATAAATACATGTATTCTAGTAAACAGTGGAACAATAAACAGAATAAACCCTTATTTCTCCATGAGACATTCAAGTGTAAATCACATTAACACCATTTTATCTAGCTGACACTGAGCACTAGTCCCTGGAGCTGGCTGTCTACCTTAGTATCTGAGATTACTTCTGACTTTATCAATGAAATTTTTCACTTTTCATGCAGAGACCACAGAGAAGGGAAATATCTATTTAAATTTTTCCTAAGATTCTTCATCCTTTAAAATTCTAATTTCCATATTGAAGAATTTGGGAGAATATGACTGAACTGTTTGTGAGCACCATGGGGTTATACTGCCCTCTAGTGGAACGTTTATGTAATCCAGTATCACCAGTTTATGTGCTCTTTTGTAAGTTAATTTTTTTTAATGAAGACATAATATAAATGTGTAAATTAATGAAGAACAAGAGTATTTAACTAAAAATATATATATTTCCTTAATTATTCTGGGAGAGATGCTCTCCAGAAGATGATTTGATGATATCAGGGGAATCACACAGACTATGTGAATTTCAACTTTTCTCTTATAGGATATAGGAAATTGAGGCTATGGCCAACTGTTTCCTTTTCAAAGCTTAACAAAAATTGCAGGACCAGAGTCTACATTTACCAGCCAGCAGAGTACTTAAAGAAAGTGGCTCATTTGGTTAGGCCTTTTTAAAATGGACAGTCCCCCTCCATCCCTCCCTGAGGCATACTGACAAAATAACAAACAGATACAGTATTGGCCTACTGCTGTGATCTTGTCAAGAGGACGTTCTGCTTTGTCATGCACTCCACATTAAGGTAATATAACTGTTGTGAGCTGAAAGACAAGGAATGTCTGGCAAGAAAACTCTTAATCCACCTCAAAAATACCCTGTTGGCCACATTGGTGTAGGAAATGGGATATGACCCCCAATCACCACAACATTAACCATTGAATCAAATTCATTATGGAGAAATATGCTATTGTGATGCACTTCAATACATATATTTGATGTATGCACTTAATTATGTAATCTAAATCTGTGTGAAGTAAAATGACACACATCTGGAATGGTGTTTGTGCTGTCCTTGTCATGGTATTCTTACTTTGTAAAAAACCTGAGTTGAACTTTTAGTCTTTTGAGGTGTTTTGAGTGTCAGGACAAAGAAATGCTGGAGACTGCAACCCTTTAGGAAATATCGTTAAGCATATTTTTATACACTTTTTTATACATGTGTAAATTAAGTCTGATTTATTATTTAATGAACTGCTCTGTATTTTTATAATGTCCTCTCTTTATTTAAAATACAAGTTACTATGTTTTTATTTTACTGGATTAGGGAATGTTTTTTTGGAAATTTGGGGAAAAATACACTTAAACAGGCATACCATTGGAGCTTGACCTGCTGTATGTCACTATGTTACTTTGCTGTTGTATTATTTATGTCTGTCATTTATAATCAATATACATTCTGTAAGTGTTGACATTTCCTTTTGAAACTGCTTTTCACCCAACCCAATAAATTAAAATTTAATCTGATTTTGGAGCTTTCTTTTTCCATTTAAGTCTAATGTATCTCAATATGACTTTTGATATTTTTTTTCTGTGGTAGAGGCAGGAATTAATAAACGGCTTGTGGAATCTCCCCTTTGCAAATGGATGACTCTGTCTCACTGGGACCTGTTTGAGATGTAAAAGACTGGCCCCTGCCAATTTCAGTGAGAGGCCCACTTTCATATGAATGTAGATTTCACCAGAGCAGTCACGTTTTACACACTGCCTTTATCCATTGCATAATCCCGAAATCCCACTCATATGACGTGTGGCTCAGAGCAGGGTATGTTGCAGCATTAGACTCACACTCTAGAATGCATTGGAGGCATAACAGGCTAATATGTCTTGTCAAATATATTTATATAAGATATCGACCAAAATCGTGGAAACAGTATTTTGCTTCTACACAGGCATGTTCCTGAGTTCATTTCTCAATTACATTCCCAGCATACTCTGGTTAATGTACAAAAAATGTTGGGAAGGTCTGGTTGCCTGTAATTATGGCTAGCATGGCTAGAAGATGAAGGCTTGTTAACTTTGAAAGACAGATGATTGTTAGGGCACACTTGTCAGGAGCTTCAGTAATAAAGTCTGTTCAACTTGAAGATGTTTCACAAGAAACAGTGTCAGGCAATGTTGATATGGAACACAGGGCAACTGTGGTTGATACGCCTGGATCACGATGTGTGTGCATTAGTTTGAGGTACAAGGCTAAACAGGCAAGTAGCTCTAAATCAATTAACTGTTCATTTAAATCTAGGGCGTGAGCAGGCACTTTAATCAAGAACAGTCCACCGAGAACTGCACAACTGAGCCTGCTTTAGTGTTATCCTTGACTTGTTGAGAAAGATGCTTGTTCTTCATTTGAGTCTTTCTTTCAAATTGAATGATGATGTTCCCAAAAACAGGGACCAATCAACTCATTGTATGACCTCTTAAGGTAGTTTTGTACAACTGTCGAAACACTGTAAAAAACTATAATCAAATACACTCAGTGAGCATTTTATTAGGTTTTTTTTTTCATCCCACTGTTTGGTTATGTGTGGTGTGGTTATTTGCATTACTGTCATCGTCTTTTCAGCTTCAACCAGTCTGGCCATTCTCCTCTGACCTCTCTCATTGACAACGCATTTCTGCCCGCAAACCATCATGAAATCTTTGTCAGGTTTTATTCAAATCATTCCAGGAAATGTCAATTTGTGAAAAAGAGAACATTGCATTTAGACCATATAGGCTACAGGCCTAACTGAAATCCAGATTGTTTCCTGACCAGTGAGCAATCTACTGGAAAGTGAAGAGCTCTTTCAGCTTTTGGGGGAGGTCTCTCACATTTTACAATCCAGGTTTAAAACACAAAACACAGCACCTAAGATATCTCATCTTTTTCAGTTGGTCAGTTGATTTACATGTGATCAGCCACACAAACAAATACAGACAGTCTGCTTGATTTTCCCGGTATCAACCATGTCAGGAGCATTTGCAAGGAAAATAAGAGAGGGATAGATAATCATGCAGAGTATGAACCAAATACATTAAAAATAAAATACAAATCTTGAGCATAGTCTCATCTTCAGAACAATAGTGGCATGTATACATTTGTCTGCAAGGCAGCTTAGAAAATCCAGTAACAGGACACTGCCTAGGGAAGACAATATGATGACATATTGCGGTTATGGATATAAAAGCAATAGCCAGAAATGTGAAGTCTGCCTCTGGGTCATTCTACGAAAACATGCCATTTTACATTCTGCAAATCAGATTTTCAAAGTATTGTTTTTGTTGTGTTTAAGGACTTATTTTGATTAAGTAGACCCTTACCTGTCAGAAAAATATGTGGTGCCATCTCAGGCTATCTTACTTATTTATTTATTTTCTGAAAATAATCAACATGCACGTGTGTAACGTCAACCCTGTTACACACATCAAATTGTATTTAAAATTATTTGAAGTCATACTTAAAATAAATCTGGTATATTATGAAAGATACATCATCCCTGTTTACATTAAGAGTGTTTATAAATTAAAATAATGAGGAATATGTTTTTTTTACATGGATGAATACACTCATGTGCAATCTGCCCAGTCACTGTATCTTAGTTTTTAGGAAAAAATCGTGAAAACAAACTAATGTGTTTATAATCATATCCTAACTACCTAACTGTTATATTTTACTTAACATATCAAAAGAGTTTATGTATATTTGACTTTTATTTCTATTCATTATGAGTATTCTAAGAGTAATAGGATTGACGGTAGCATACCTGTTCAGGAGACGAGTTTGTTTTTAGACTGTAGTAAGTGGATTTGGCATAGAACATTATGAAGACAATTCATAATTGTCACTGAAGACATACATGTAAAACAGTTATTTTATTAAAATTATGAAAGAATTAAAACTAAACTAATTTTCATGAAATAAATCAATGTATACATTTTTTAAATGAAGACTGTTTATTTACCAAATGATACCAACTATATTTTTGTTGTTAATATAGCTTTATGAGGTAGTTTTTGTGTCAGGGACATAAAATGGCACGTTTTCGTAGAATGACCCCTCTATATAGGGATACATATGAAGTAAATGATTTGATTATTTGACGAATTAAAGAATAAACGCTCAAGATGTGCGTTATCACAAATAGTTTGAGAGTTAAAACTAGCACAACTGTGTTTTTAGTATTCTTACTTGGAATGAATACTCAAAGTATAAAGTATAATGATCATTTCTGCTACCACTTGAGTCCAAGGTTGCATTTTACAACATTTTCTGACATTTGCACAAGAACAACCTATTCTTCACCAGAAACCTATAAGATTTTAAAAGTTATAATCACGTCAATGTCTGTCTCTCAGGGCTAAGGTGCTGAAAACATTTAAAACGCTCACTTCGTTATTTTATAATTAGAGCCATGGTTTATTTATTCACTTGTTCATTTGGTTGACACGTGACTGGGGGATCTACAGTTGAGATACTGTGATTTTGCTCTTTGAAGGTTTTGCGATGGGACAGACCGCAGACAGCCATACTGAAAGTCGACGAGACCGGGAGACCAAAAAATTTGACCAGGGAAAGAAATCGGGATAGGGAGCAGAAAGTCGCTAATATTGCGTACAGCCTTTCTCAAAGTAATAACGGGTTGATGCTGGAAGCCTTGGCAGAGAAGCTAGCTGATTGGAGAGGCTGCCTCGGCGTCAAGAAGTTAGCACGGGGAAAGTAGCTTGCTTGCTTGCTAACTAGTTAGCTATCAAAGTGTCTGAATATATTCAGCACCTCTCGAACGCAAGCACGAGCAAACATTGCGATGGCGTCACTTGGAAGCTCGGGCTCCGCTTCAAGCCCGATGGTCATTTTGGTTCCTAAAACCAAGACCAAGAAGAAACATTTTGTACAACAGAAGGTGGAAGTATTTCGAGCAAGCGACCCGGTACTTAGTGTCCTTATGTGGGGAGTCAATCACTCGGTACGTAACTTAACTAGTCTAGTTAGTTCACATTAGCTAGCAAGGAAATGAAAGGCTTGCTAGTTTTACTTTTTATTATTGGGGGATTTATTGTACGCGATTTAGCTTATTCTTTTTTTGTGCCTTGCTACTAGTCTCATTTTTCGTTGTTCGGGAACGGGCATAAATTTAGCTAAGCTAACGTTAGCTAAATTACAGCAACTTGCTGCAGTTGGCTGGCTAGCATCCTTGATAATAATCTTCGCTAGCCAGTCAGTTTGTGTCAGTTTTCTGTCGCATCTGTAACTGAATGCCATTTTGCTGTGATGTTTTGCATGTGACTGCTAGTGGCTGGCTACTGTTAATTCACCTGCATATTGAGTGTATATGTCTTAGGTTAGCTAGGTAGTTAACTATAACTAATTCATACATGATCGTTAGTTACTGTAAATGGAATCAATTTATTTATGTAGTTTCTATGATTCCCCCCGAAACCGCCACAATGTATGTTTTTGGATGAATGAAGTGGGAAAAGTTTCCTACGCAGCACTATTGACAGCGATCATAAAAAGGTCTGCTACAGGGACTTCTTGGCATTTGTAAAGTGTAGCCTAACGTTTATTATTGCGTTGTAATGTACGTCATAAATACTTTATCCTCATGCTATATATGCTCTTTCTTTAGATCAATGACCTCAGCCAGGTGCCCGTTCCTGTAATGTTGCTCCCTGATGACTTCAAAGCGAATACCAAGATTAAAGTCACTAACCATCTCTTCAACAAGTAAGACACAAACCCTGTTCACTGTACACAAACTGTCTATAGCCAAGGGACATAACATGTGATGTTATGAAATCACATTTTTCACTTTGGAATTCTTTCACATTTTGAACCTTTTGCAAGATTGTTTTCTGTCTCCAAGCTTTCCTGATAAAAATGGTACAGAATTATGCAATGAGATAAGGTTGCATACTTAGAATAATCCAAGAATCTAGCATTCTGAAAACTGACCATAAACACATGGTAATCATGCTAAACCGACTTTGCTGAAATCGGTTAAATAAGTCCTCTGCGGCACAGGGCATTCACAGGAAGCCTTGTTAAATGTAA
The DNA here is from genome assembly GCF_963514075.1 of Conger conger. NCBI lineage: Eukaryota > Metazoa > Chordata > Actinopteri > Anguilliformes > Congridae > Conger > Conger conger. The sequence goes on along the minus strand of NC_083773.1, from coordinate 27,802,540 downwards.
GTTAGGACTCAAATAAACAGGATGCATTGCAGAGCCTGAGTGAAGCAATCCGCCTCTAGTGGAATGGGATTTTGAGTGCCGTGCCCACTTGGACCAGCAGCCCTGGAATAGACTGATCAGAATTAAGGTCAGGGTTGCCAGAAGGTTTCCCCTAAAATGTTGGGATCTGTGAAAGTGGCAACATGTGTGCGAGTTAATAGTAGATGGGATTTTAATTGAAGGTGGGCAACTTTGAGGAATATTTTGTGGGGTGAAATATCATGTCTGGTAACCTGGGTGATGGTTTGAGGAAGCTCCCGCAGTTTGGGAGGGTGTGTGCTACCCGGGTTGGGTTTGTGCATCGTGATTGGCTGCAATGATCTCTATGTCCGGCTCTGCTTAGTTCACTGGGATTGGGGCAGTATTTTCAGCATGGCAGGAGTGTTTCCACAATCCCATAATCCCTCCTGGAATTCAGGTCTGGCAAGAAGAATTCCAGATCAAATGCATTTTTTTGAACTGCCACCCTGCTTCCTTCACATTCTTAAATGAAATTGTCCTTGGATAGCCTGTTTGTTGTTGGTCATTTTGTTCTTCTGATAACATTGAATGGCTTCCCCTCTTGGTCCATTTCTTTTGTATGCTCTACACTGTAAACTCAGTGAGCACTTTATTAGGTATTTATTAGACTTATTTTATTAAACTTCAGCTGCTGTAGCCTATCCACTTAGAAGTTTGACACATTGTGTGTTCAGAGATGCTCTTCTGCATACCACTGTTGTAATGTGTGGTTATTTGCATTACTGGCACCTTCCTGTCAGCTTGGACTAGTCTGGCCCTTCTCCTCTGACCTCTCTCATTAACAATGCGTTTCTTCTGGCAGAACTGCTGCTCACTGGATATTTTTAGTTTTTGCACCATTCTCTGCAAACTAGAGGCTATTGTGCGTGAAAATCCATCCCAGGAGATCAGCAGTTTTTGAGATTGGCAGCAACAATCATTCCATAGTCAAAGTCACTTTTCTTCCCCATTCTGACATTTGGTCTGAAAAACAGCTGAACCTCTTGACCACGTCTGCATGTTAAATGCATTTAGTTCCTACCACATCACTGGCTGATTAAATATTTATATTAACAAGCTGGTGTACAGGTCTACCTAATAAAGTGATCACTGAGTGTATGCAGTCAATTTTGTAGCAAACTACAAGACGCAATGCACTCCCGAAAAAACTCCAAAATGTTTGATTCTTGGATGCAGAATTGTATTTAAGCAGCACTTTTGGGGGGGGCTTTTGTTGTTGTAAGTGCCAATGCAGGAACTGCAGCAGGGAAACGAAGGGGTTGGTGTTCGTGTGTGAACATCCAGACAGGGAGTGAGAAATTCCTGTAGTGCCCCATAGAAGAGGAAGACAAGCAGAGGACTGTATCTTCCATGAGGAAATATGAGGAGGCTTTCAGGTGGAGAAAGAGGCACTTGTTCCACACTTCCCTGGCCCAGAAACCATGCTAGTGCTGACTGTGAATGAATTGTCTTCTAGGGAAGGAGGCTTTCGGCCACCAAAGTTTGCTGTGCACTGGGAACCTTTTTCCTGGTCTTAGTATGTAATACGCCCTACGATACATTTCACAAGAAGAAAACTCAAAATTCTCTCTTGACTTTTGTTGACATTTTTATGTGATTGAGTAGCTTTTCCTGTACCGATTCTACACCTTACAAGATTCTGGGCATGGGCAGTCTGCCTGCGACAGCTGTGTAAGGGGTGTAGTGCTCCAGGTCAGTGTTGCGCAGCGCTTCTGCAGCTCAGTTGGTGGACACTGCAAAAAAACGTCAGCTAGCTGTCCACGTTTCTGAAGATGCGTTTTATTGGTCCCGTCCTTGACCATTGCACAGTGGGAGCGGATATATTTGGATATTCCAAATTGAGAGAATAGACAAGTAAGGGATAAAAGAGAATTCATTTTTTGAAATCCAATTTCAAAACGCTGATGCTTTTGTTCGGGTGTTTCAGCAGTATGCTTGTGAATTTGGCCTGGTCAAAGTATGCACTGATGGAAAAGTGCCATTTAGGTCTCCCTCTTTCCACCCGCAGAGAGAATCTTCCAGGGCATTTCAAATTTAAAGAGTACTGCCCGCAGGTGTTCCGTAACCTCCGAGAGCGCTTTGGAATTGAAGATCTGGATTATCAGGTGTGAAGTTTAAATGTTTTTTGTGCTAGTTTAAATGGTGTTGCTTCCTCTTCCTGGGGAAGGAAGCTCCAAGTGGGGAAATTGTTTGTTCTTGAAGGCCCACCGATTTGATCAAAGTCATTTGAGTGGTTCATGCAAGTTTAAGATTGGCATGGAAATTTTCTTGATCGGATTCATTGAACCTCACTCCTGTAACATTGATGTAGTGTCCTTTAGATTGTGATGTCTAACACAGTGTCAAATGACATTTATGTTGCTGCCTTTTTTTTCTTCTTTTTTTTTGTGTTGGGGTGGATTACAAAGCCAATAGCGTGCCTCTGTGGGCATTTCTGTCTCAGATAGGGGGTGAAGTTTGTGTTAACATCTGTGGCTGTCTCCCAATTGACATGCCACCCTCCCCTCCTGATTCCACAGGTCTCTCTGACACGCAGCCCCACTGTTCGGGGTGGGGAATGCCAGGACGAGGGGCTGCTCATGATCTCTTATGACCGCACGCTGGTGGTCAAGCAGATCTCCAGTGAGGAAGTGGAAGACATGCACAACCTGCTGTCTGAGTATCACCAGGTAAGGTAGACTGCTGACTCTGGGCCTGGAGCTGCCTTTCCCATTATTGCACATACACTCTGCATGACTTTCTATACTTATGAGGACCTGCCATGTATGGACTGTGTGAGGACTATGCGCATCTTTCCAATTTGTTGGATTCGTTTGTGGAAGCTTTTCACATTCACGGGGATGTGCCATTGTGATACCTATGTCTTTGTTTCCTCAGTTGTTTGTCTGCTCTCTGGGGATGTGTGTACCTTCACCCTAATGCTCTCTCTCTCTCAGCACATCGTGACGTGCCACGGCAGCACTCTGCTCCCTCAGTTCCTGGGCATGTACCGCGTCAGCGTCGAGAGCGAGGACACATACATCATCGTCATGAGGAACATGTTCAGCCACCGGCTCGTTGTGCACACCAAGTATGACTTGAAGGTGAGGCAGGAGGGAGGGGGCCTGAGGTTTCTCTAGCATATTCATACTCTGTAAACCAGGGGTCACCAGCCCTGTGAAGAGCCACAGGGTGTCCTGGATTTCAGTAGGTCAGGTGGGTCAACTGCTTTAATTGATCTGGTACTGTAAGTGTATAGCTAGTGTAGTAACTCTCCAGGATCAGAGTTTGGGAGTCAGGGATTCCCCGTGTAGGTGTAAAAAGGACACTGGTCCTGGCTCTGTATTACTTTGAATCAGGACGGATTTAGCTGATGATGGATCGGTGCTTTTCTAGATGGTGTGTGTGCACGTACGTGCAGTGTGTATATGTGTGTGTGCGTGTCTGCAGATATTACCGCTGTAACCTGTGGTAGCATTAGCAGAATTTGTAACGTTTGGTCCCTCCTCTTTCCAGGGCTCCCTAGTTTCTCGAGAGGCGAGTGATAAAGAGAAGGTATGGCTGCTCTCACCGCTCTTTCCTCTATCTCACATTCGCACGTCTTTCGCATTGTGTGCTGGTGGAAGAGGTGCCCTCCTCTTAACCCTTTCAGTCCAAGCCCAATATGAAGTGGCTCCACCCAAATCCAAAGGGGGCTCTGGCTTTGGTTCAGAAGATTGAGAAAGTTGAGAATTTAGTAGGGTTTATAAGATTGAGTGTGATGTGGCACTCTTGGGATTTAACGGTAGTTACCCTTGTGTGCCGTATGACACTCTTGGGACTGAAAGGGTTAACACTGAGCACTTCCTCTGGGATGAACCCTGCCCTCTGTCCCTCCTGCTATCCCGCTCGCCGTACCTCCAGGTGAAGGAGCTGCCCACCTATAAGGACGTAGACTTCAGGAACAACATGCAGAAGGTGTACGTCAGCGAGGAGGAGAAGGACCGGGTCATGGAGAAGCTGAACAGAGACGTGGAGGTGAGGAGCCCTGTGATCCCATCCCACCTTGCAGCCAGTCACAGATAACAGATCAGCCAATTGGTTGTGTGCAAAGGCATGCCTAAATTCACTTGTTTTTCTGTTTGTGTGCCTGTGTGTGTGTGTGGTGTGTATGCATGTGTGGCGTGTGTGTGTGTGTGTGGTGTGCGTGTGCATGTGTGTGGTGTGTGGTATATGTGTGGTGTGTGTTTGTGTGTGCGTGTGTGGTATATGTGTGTGGTGTGTGTTTGTGTGTGTGTGTGGTATATGTGTGTGTGTACGTGTGTGGTATATGTGTGTGTGTGTGTGTGTGGTATATATGTGTGTGTGTGTGTGTGTGTGTGTGTGGTATATATGTGTGTGTGTGTGGTGTGTGTTTGTGTGTGCGTGTGTGGTATATGTGTGTGTGTTTGTGTGTGTGCGTGTGTGGTATATGTGTGTGTGTGTGGTGTGTGTGTGTGGTATATGTGTGTGTGTGTGTGGTGTGTGTTTGTGTGTGTGCGTGTGTGGTATATGTGTGTGTGTGTGTGTGTGTGGTATGCGTGTGTGGTATATGTGTGTGTGTGGTATATATGTGTGTTTGTGTGTGTGGTGTATGTGTGTGTGTGTGTGTGGTATATGCGTGTGTGTGTGGTGTATGTGTATATGTGTGTAGTTCCTGGTGAAGTTGAGGATCATGGACTACAGCCTGCTGCTGGGGATCCATGACGTGGCGAGGGCGGAGCGCGAGGAGGAAGAGCTGGAGGATTCTTCGTACGAGGAGGAGGCGGAGCCTGAGAACGGCCAGCTTCCCGCCGTGGGCTCGTACGGGACGTCTCCCGACGGCATCGCCGGCTACCTCAACTCCTACAGGCCCCTGGGCCCCGGGGAGTTCGAGCCCTACGTGGACATGTACGCTGTGAAGAGTGCACCAGGTCAGGCTGGAGCCTTTATGAGCTGTCTCTTTGCCGTGTGTACATTAGTGAGTGACTTAACAAGAGAGGGAGAGAGGGAGAGTGTGAGAGACGACGCTAATCAGAGCAGGAGCAACAGAGTGAGGGAAAAGAGCCAAGTGAAATGGGGCTGATAGTGTGAGTAAAATGGTGTCACAGAGGTAGCAGAGGACCTGATTTTGCCCAGTAGATTAAGTCAGGGGAGCAAGCCTGATTTTGATCAGTAGAGGGGGAGAGGGAGCATGTGTTTTTTTGGCCAGTAGAGGGCAGTGCTCACACTATACCTTTCCAGGTGCCCCCCAGAGAGAGGTATACTTCATCGGCCTGATCGATGTGCTGACGCAGTACGACACCAAGAAGAAAGCGGCACACGCGGCTAAGACAGTCAAACACGGGGTGAGTCACAGCGGTGCAGGGGGCCAGAATCACACCCAAACCAACACAATGAATAGACATGACCTTTTTGTGTTCTCCAGGCTGGAGCGGAGATATCCACGGTCCATCCAGAGCAGTACGCCAAGCGGTTCCGCGAATTCATCGCCACCATGTTCGCGTAACGGCCACAGCCTCCAGCCACACGGCCGTCGCTCCCACTGACATGAGCCTCTTTCTGCTCTTCCACTTTTTTTCTCAGAAAGTACATGAATTAAACACTGTCCTCATATTCAGACATTCAGAGAAATGCAGCTAGCTAGGGTCAGTGTATAGAAGCGATATTCTATTTATATTATCGTACAGATATGTATTTATTGATGACGTCATGCAACAATCATATAGTGACACATCCCTATGCCCCTAGAGGGCATATAGCCCAGGAATATACATTTCAGAAAATTATGCATTTGATTCAAAATGCTTTGTTTAGTGAAATCAACTTGATGCCCATTTGAGCAATCAGAGAATTCAGCTGATCTCATGGGGCATTAGGAACAGTCTTTTTGACATTATGAAAAGTGGACTCAACAGTTTAGTTTGTAGTGGCATAGTCAACTATATCTTTCTCTGTTCATTGCAGCTAAGGTAAAACCAGTGTGATCAGTAATGAAAAGTAATTGCTCAAGTTTCAAGAAAATTTAAGAATAAACCACAAACCATATAGACCACCATGTTCAAATGGTAATATTGTTTAACCAGTAGAACTAGATTATGAAGGATTCAGTCAACTAATATAGACATGAAGGACACATTAGACCAATATGCCTTATTGTTGTTGTGCAATATTCAAGGATTGGACCAAATATATTTTACACAAATTTTCTGAAGCATTGTCGTGTGTCTTTGTGACAACAACCACAGGCTGTAAATTAATATTAATAAGCCGTTTTTACTTCCTGGCAAATAGTGTTTGGTTTACCGCTAGTGGGACATGCCAGCGGTATCCTAATACTGCAAACCCCCAGTAAGCCAGCCAGTGACATGACTGAGGTCCACACTTGGTAGGGTCTAGCCAAGCACTATCAATAAAACTGGGTGTTTGTCATGGAGAATATTGGCTGAAGTCTCGGAACAGTCACGGCAAAGTTGTTGAAAATCATGGAAAAGAAGAAAAAATAAAACATTTCTCCAAACGTTTAATAAATAAATCTTGTGCGGCAGTAGGAAAAGATTGAAATAATATGAACAACAAGTGCTTGAAGTTTAAAAATAATGAATGGGCAGGAAACGGCTGTTAGGTACAAATAGCCTACTCATAAAATATATTGATATGCTGGTGCAATTAATCACTTAGAATCACAGTCAGAAAGAAGGAACATGCTATTTTGCCATTAAATAACAATATTTTAAGCAATAGAGCAAGCTCAAATTGCATTACTAAAATAAAACACTGTTGCTGTGTGTCAGTTTTTAATGTTAATGTAATGTTACCATAATGTGGGATGGAGCCCTGGCCACCAACACTGTTGGCACAGGAATCTTGATCCCAGTGCATTCCACAATATGTATGCATTGTCATACTTTGTTTCTTCCAACATTTGGCAATATTGTTAAAATGCATATGCCTATACAAATAACAGTGTGCTACGGTAAGTTTGACCGTTATCTTCCACTGCCAAAAACAATCACAGAAAACACTAAAAACTAAATTCTGGCAAAGATTGCGGAATCCGCGACACCCACGAACACCAAGCCTTCTCTATAAAAGCTAAATATAAACTTCAATCACTACAGAACAGTAATAATATAAATACTAACTTCTGTATACAGTGCATTCCATAATGCTTGGGACAAAGACCCATTATGTCTTGATTTGTCACAATTTTTTATTTGGACATGCATGTGGTTGAAGGGTATTTTTATACATTCTGAAATGAAGGGGGAGGGGACTTACTTTGCTCAGGTGTGTTTAATTGCCTCCTTAATGCAGGTATAAGAGAGCTCTCAGCATGTAGTGTTTTGATCACCATTTGTCCCAAATAATTTAGAAGAAAGAGCACTGGTGAGCTTACTAATCACAAAGGGACTGCCAAGCCAAGGAAACCTTCCACAGCCGATGACAGAATAATTATCAGCATAATAAAGAAAAATCCCCAAACACTTGTCCGACAGATCAGAAACGCTCTTCATGAATTACAGAAATACAGAGGCTACACTGCAAGATGCAAACCACTGGTTAGCCACAAAAACAAGTTTGCCAAGAAGTACTTAAAAGGGCAGCCACAGTTCTGTGGACAGATGAGATGAAGATGAACTTATATCAGCGTGATGGCAAGAACAAAGAATGGAGGAGAGAAGGAACTGTCCAAGAATAAGTATAACACCTCATCTGTGAAAAACGGTGGTGGGTACTGTTGAAGGTACTGGCTCACTTCTCTTCATTGATGATAGAAATGCTGATTGTAGTAGCAGGACTAATTCTGAAAGGTATAGACACATCCTATGCTCAAGTTCAAGAGAATGCCTCAAAAGGCATTGACCAGCGGTTCATTCTACAGCAAGATAATGATTCCAAACATACTGCTAAAGCAATGAAGGAGTTTTTCAAAGCTAAGAAATGTTTTTTGAGTGGCCAAGTTAATCACCCAATCAGAACCCAAGTGAGCATGCGTCAATGCTGAAGAGAAAACTTGAGAGATACTAGCATGAGCTAATTATGGTTGCAATACAGGTCTGGCAGAGACTTCAAGCAGATATTGTATGCATAGGACGTGCAACAAAATGCTAAACATGACTACTTTCAATTATATAACATTGTAGTGTCCTAACTGTTATGGTGCCCTGAAAAGGGGGACTATGTATAAACACTTTAATTTGTATGTGGTGAAATGTAGAAAAATGCCCTTTATTAAAAGATGACAATGTGCACTTTAACCACTTGGAGTACAGTGGCAAATAAATGATGGGCCATTGTCTAAAACATTATGGAGGGCACTATATGTGTGTGTGTATATATATATATATATATATATATATATATATATATATATATATATATATATATATATATAAAATTATTTTTGTGGTCTCCCAAATAATGGTAAAGTGTTCAGTTTCAGATTTTTATTCTTAATAGAACAGATACAAAACAGGATTAGGACAGTGTAATAAAATTGTCATGGTTTGTAATGACAGTATCTCACACTTATTAAAAACAATACAAATAAAACTAGCTTTTAAAACAATACAAAATAAAACTACAATTCTGTGAAGACACTTCTATAAATAGGCTCAGGAGAAATTAATAAGGCCAAAGCATTGCTTCTGTACCAGTACAGACACTTTTACATTTGGGGGAAAAAAAGGATCTTTTTTTCTCAAAAATGTTTAGATCAATCTTCATTAATGGACCAGAATATTAATACAGCACCATCCATTTCTTATATAACAAAGTACACAGAAGCATGCATGCCTTAAAAGACTTTTATCACTTCTTTATATATAAATGATCATTCAATGCACTAATTTTGTCTTTAAAAAGATCTCTCAAAAGTAGGTGAGATATGAACTTTGGGGTTTTTTGTAACACACAAGCAGTGGCTATAGTTCCATAATTGTGAATTTACACAATTTTAGAATGATGGTTCCAAATAGTGTGTCTTTCTAAATAAAAATTAGTGTGTTGCATATAAAAATGAGTTAAATAAACTAAAGAAAAAAACAAGACATTTATCACCAAGTCAACAGTTTGGGGGACATGTGAAACAACTGGGTTATATGCACATTAAGGCAAAGTAAAACTTGTGGTTTGCAGAAAATGTTACGTACCCTGCACCTTGGTTGCATTAATCAAACATTCTCACACACAAACATTAAATACAGTCATTGCTGACTACGAGAAATGATGAAGACTCAAGTCGATACCACTGCCATGACTGACATTTGCATACAAGTAATTGTGCTACTTGAATTTCTAGAACATTCAAACTGAAATAAAGCTACCGATAAACGCAATAACCGTTTTATTTTAAATGCAGTCTGTGTGGGAGTAGTGTAGCTCAGAAATATGGAATGAAGAGGTTGTGTTTTAGTGTATTCTGATGCATAGTAATCACTGAATGAATGGCTGTAGTGGCACCAAAGAATAGAGCCGGTTGAGTGATTTTTAAGAATCTGCAGCCTGACCTGAGGTATAAGCAGGGCCTGATGACATACTCTGTCAAGACATTCCATCTTACATTCCTTAGTGAAAACTGACATACAGTATGATGACAGTGACTGAAGAATAGCATCTTTGATAGTCTTCTAATGTCCATACATATTGGTAACACAACCATTATATCGGCATTGTACTTCTCATCATTTTGAAAGACTATGGATCTTTCCTCAAAGGAAGACCCATGCGATCTTGCATGTGGATTGGGTCATGAACTCATAAGGCAGTTCAAACTGTAGGTCTCGGGGTCTGGTTCAGGGTATGCTAGTTTTTGTTGAAAATCAGCACTTAATTGACCAGTTGAATACACAGTTTTATCAAACTTCATATGCATATCCACTAGAGGGACCAAACCAAAGAGAATAAACTGAATGAGAACTGATCCAGCCATGATAAAACTTCTCATTCAAACAGAATAAAATGTTCACAGCACTTTGGGATGTTGCTGCTACTGAATGCACCTTAGCTGCCTCCTAATGCCTCCCAGCCTGTTGATCTTCTTTGACCAGCAGATAATGTCATTTTTAATAGTAAGATCAAACCAAACCTTTTCAGCATCTCTAAAACATGACTAAAGAGAAGGGGCATTGTCTCAACTTCCTGTATCAGTTTTTTTCTAAAATGACAAACCACTCACTATGCTGCCACCCAGTGGCAGAAATGGATAGTGTTAATCTTTTTTAAGTGTAAAAAATAAAATGGTACTCTTCATAAAATCGCTATAACCATCACTTACTACTCAGAACACGACGAATGCACACACAGACAGCATACGTTTTACCCCGACAGGGTACAACAACTTCACTGTTTATGCACTATACTGGAATTAGTGATGCGGAAAACACTTCTTAAGGTTAATTTTCCATTCAGGTTCTGGCCCCATGCTACTAAGCAGGAAAGGCTCAACCTTATAATCTGTACCTGGAAGCAGACTACTTGATCAAACATTTCCCCACCATCTCTTTTGTGCAGGTACTACAGTGATCCAGGCTCTATGTTGTACTCCTGTGTAACTGAAACATCTTGGTATGGTAAACACGTTTTCCCAATGCAAAAATAGAGATTTTTTACAGGATTAACGAGCAACTGCAAGAGACCTCGCACCATCACCTATCAGTCAGACCAAACCTTGCTTTTGTTTTGCTCTCCCACACATTTTGCGTTGAGGATGAACACCTTGGCATCAACTTCAAAATCTTATTAACGGACAAGACAGGATGAATAGGGGCTACAGGGGCCTGTGGTTCCCCCGTGAGCCAATCAGCTGTCCAGGTTGGGGATGGGTTCTTTCGAGTGGTCATTGTACATGAAGGTCTGCTCGATGTTGAAGTCGGGCGGCAGGCAGTCCTTGTGCAGCTCCATGTGGGAGGAGACCAGCTTGAGGGTGGAGAAGTAGAGGCCGCAGACGGTGCAGCGGTACATGAGGGCGCCGGAGTGGGTCTTCAGGTGGCAGATCATGGTGGAGCGGCCGCGGAAGAAGCGCAGGCACACCTTGCACTGGTAGGGCTTCTCCCCCGTGTGGATGCGCAGGTGGTAGGTGAACTCGCCCGAGTGGGCGAACGGCTTCCCGCAGTACCGGCACCGGTACCATTTAGCCTTCTGGCCCGCCGCGGAGACCCCGTCGCCACGGAGACCCTGGCCCAGCAGCCCGTCCGCCCCGGCCCCCAGGTGACCCATCCTGCCAGGGCCGCCGGCCTCCCCGGGCGAGGGGGAGGAGTACTCCAGGGCGTGGTCGGCCTTGCGCTTGCCGTTCCCGGGGCGGCCCTGCAGGTTGCCGGCGTGCTGGCTCAGGTGGTACTGGAAGGCGGAGGCCGAGTGGAAGACCTGCGGGCACAGGAAGCAGCGCAGCTCCTCCGCCCCGTCGCCCTGGGAGCCTGGCTCGCTCCCCGGCCTCGGCCCGTCCTCCCCGGCGTGCAGCGCCAGGTGCCTCTCCATCAGGGGGCGCTCCAGGAAGCTGCAGGCACAGCGGGGGCAGGAGTAGATGGGCAAGGAGAGGTGCGTGAGGGCGTGCCAGAGCAGGGCGCAGAGCGAGGGCTGGGGGTGCTGACAAACCCCACACCGCAGCGACTGCACACACACGTGAGCCAGGAGGTGATCCCTCACAGCCTACAGGAGAAGGACAGAGAGAGGGGGTAATGTGAGAAAAAACAATAGGCACCCACATATAATAAGTACAGCAGATACTATTGCTTTAGTGCAGGGGTGTCCAATCTTATCCAGAAAGGGCTGGCCTGGGTGCAGGTTTTTGTTTAAACCCAGCAGTAACACACCTGATTATACTAATGAACTAATCATAGTCTTTAATCAAGACCTTGTTGAGTAGAATCAGCTGTCTTAGTCCTGTGCTAAAACAACTACCTGCACACACACCGGCCCTTTCTGGATAAGATTGGACACCCCTGCCTTAGTGTAAACCACAAATGGAGCAACACAATGAATCATCAGTGACTAAAGATCATTAACATTCCCATGTGTGAAATTGAACACAAAAACTAAAGTCCCGGCCTGACCTGGAAGTCCTTGGTGAGCAGTTTTCCACAAACAGCACAGCGCAGTTCTCCTCCGGGCCCCCAGGAGGTGCTGTTGAGCTGACCGGGCTGTGGCTGCTGAGCCCCAGTGATGGCCTGCCGGCGGTGACGGTTCAGCCGCGCCTGGCTGCAGAACTGCAAGCGGCACATGTCGCAGGAGAAGAGGAGGATGCCCACGTGCGTGAGGGCGTGCGTGACGCGGGCAGCGCGGTCGGAGAAGTTGGCGCTGCACACGCGGCAGGCCCCGGTCTCGGACAGGTGCGTCTCGGCGTGCGCTCGGACAGCAGCCGCGTCGGCCGGCAGAGTCTCCCCGCAGGCCCTGCACGTCGCCCAGCTCTGGCTCCCACCCTCCAGGCACACCAGGTCTTCCTCCTCCTCCTCCTCCTCCCCAATGTAGTTCGCCTCCTCGTCGCTCAGCTCGATGATCTCCTCAATCGCCATCGCGCTGCCGTCGTCAACCCCTGTTCCACCCACCAGTGCGGGCCTCTCTTCTCCTATGACCTCTTCGTCCTCCTCGAACAGCACGTCCCCCTCCTCTATGCCCAACCTCTCTTCCCCTGGTCCAATCTGCAGGCCTTCCAGGGGGTCCCCGGATGAGGAGGAAGGGGCGCACAGCTCCCCTCCCAGTTGGGCCGAAGAGTCCGGGTAAGAGTAGGCATCGACAGCACACTGCCGGGTGGGCCCAGGCTCCTCCGGGTCCTTCTCCCTCTCAGCCGAGTCCCCTTCTTCCTCTATCTCCTCAGTCTTCAGCTGCAGAGGGGGGTTCAGGAGAACGTCCCCAGCCCTTGGGGGGCCGCAGTCCAACGGGCTCTGCTCCGGGCGTTTCCCATCGGCCGCCCGGCCGTACTCGGAGAGCGAGCCTGCGTCCTCCGCCTTGGGGGGCTGGGACAGCGGAGGCGCGGAGGGGGAGGGGGACAGGTAGGGGGATGGCACGTGGAAATGGCTCCTATCCTTAGGGAGCGTGGGGAGAGGGGCAGCTGGAGTGGGCGCGGCGGTGGAGTAACCCGAGGAAGAGGAAGAGGAGGACGACGAGGCCGCTGAGGACGAGCAGACAGAAGCGGGGCCCGCGGGCGTAGGGGTAAGGCCCAGTTCGGGGTCCCCGTCAGCCTCTTGCTCGCCGGGACCGGACCCCCGTAGGTCGGGGAAAGTGGCGTGGCAGGCGCGCACCAGTTCCCTCACCCCCAGCCGCTCGGCCAATTCGTACAGCACACCCACATTGATCAGATCTGTGAAAATCTCTGCCGTGTAGATGAAGGTCAGCACTTTCTCAAAGTTGGCCGGGGCCACAAAGTCCAGAGTGACCGTGCTGGCCAGCCGGGTGCCCGTGGAGAACAGGCTCCGGAAGTAGGAGGCCGCGGAGGCCAGCACCACGCGGTGGGCCGGGAAGGAGCGCCCACCCACCCGCAGCATCACATCGCACAGGGAGTTGGACAGCCGGCAGCGGTTCAGCTCGGCGAGGAGATTCGCCCCGTGGCTGGTGCCCTGGAGCCGGATCCTCATCCCGACAGTATAACCGCAACCAGAAGACAACTGAAACAAAATGAAAGGATGAGTTTACACTCTTACAATTTACTCATTTCACAGGTGCCTACAACCATAGTGACTTTCAAAAAGTTTAATATGGAAAGCAAACACCATAACAGCTATGGATTGATACAGCAACAATCATACGTGTTCAAAGGGAGATAAGGGTTGGCTTTTTCATTTTTTTAAAGACAGGAACTTTTAAGTTTAGGTTTAAACACGGGATCGTTCTCCGAAACATTAAGTAAGAGCCTATGTGTAATTTGAAAAGGTGGGTTTTGAGATGCTTGCAGAAGACAGTCAGTGAAAATTACTTCTTGACTGATTGGGGAAGGTCCTTTCACCATTGGGGAATGAATGCAGAGAGAATCCGGGCCTGTAAAGGGCAGCTGTCAGGAGCTTTCAGAGATGGAACAGAGCTAGTATGATAACGCTGAATAGAGAAGTCTGGTGAGGGTACACAATGTGATCACTTTCTGAAGACAGAAAGGGGCAGTACCATTTGATGCTTGGTATGCCAGTGTGAGAGATTTGAGTTGAATGTGGGTAGACACCAGAATCCAGAGAAGGATCTTCAAAAGTGGTGTAGTAGTATGTGTGAATTTTGGCAGACTGAAGACCAGATGGGCAACAGCATTCTGGACCAGAAGACATGGGTGTCATTCCCCATAAAAAATTCACAGAATAGTCACGACACAGCAGTAGCATCAGTTTTCTGGTTTTACTTGAAGGCAGAGCCATCCCTTCCACTAGGCAGATTAGGCAGAGGACCCCAAATTATTTTTTGCCTATAGTCCCCAAAAGTCTACTTAAAGGCATACTATGCAAGATTTGTATCCTTGTTGTGGTCCTGTGTTTAAAATCAAAGAAAGTCTCCTCCTCCGTCCTCAACCCCACCCAGTCTCCGTCTTTTATTTAATATTTCTTTTTATTTTTATATGTATGTTTTTTGATAGCTGTCGCCATCGAGGAAAAGCAATTCCCTGATTGACTGGTTTTTAAACCGGGCCCATCAGCTGGTTTAAATGACAGGGACACGCAAGGTCGGTGGTTCTAATTCCGGTGTAACCACAATAAGATCAAGATCTGTACAGCCGTTGGGCCCTTGAGCAAGGCCCTTAACCCTGCACTGCTCCAGGGGAGGATTGTCTCCTGCTTAGTCTAATCAACTGTACGTCGCTCTGGATAAGAGCGTCTGCCAAATGCCAATAATGTAATGTAAAGTAATGTAATGGTTTCACTTCGCTGTCCTATGCTTCTTCACCTCCGGCATTGCAGTAGCAAGTTAGCTAGCTCCATTGAACCCTGATCCCACCCACAGGCTCTGTAGCCACACCCACCCTTCCCCACACAAAAAAGAGACTCAGGCCCAGAAAGGTCCAGAAGATATACAGGCAGTGGAACAGGGATTCAGCAAACATGTGCTAAGACAGATGCCACTGCATCGTACTGAGCATGGTTACTTTACAACAATTTCAAGGTAAAAATCCTGAATAGTGTTCCTTTAAGCATGAGAGATGTGGCACAATGCCACCCAGAACGCACGCCTCTTTCAGAAGGGGGTATGTAAGTTACCGAAACTTCTACCTGCTTGTATAGTCTGGCCTCCACATGATGTTCAGTTTTCCACAACTGATGCAGCATAAAATATCTGACAAGCTTAAACAAACCGATATGTAATGTCACTTTTACTTATTAGTTAGATTTTAGTGTCGCCCATCAAAGATAACCATGTAAAAATTAACAAAGCCCAGTTACACGAATAATAACGTTATTGAACTTGAACGGCAAGACAGTGTCGGGAGATGACGATAATTAAACATGGCATATCTGGTAAGGGACTGTAATTAGAACCAGCAAAACATTAAATTGAGGATAAACTCCAAAGGAATGGACACAAACAAAAATCTTAATAAATCTCTAAGTTTGTCAAGCAGCTACATTGTTGCGCTCGTTTTTTATCAGTACGCACAAAACAGCTGCGAGCTGTATGGACCAGAGACAAGTAGCGCGAAATATCTGGTACAAATTTCATGCATAGTACTAACTTTAAGAGTTCTCCCAATGCAATGCAATGTAAACATGTAAAGAAGACGCATAGCATCATTGTTATGAATGCAAAACAGACAGTTTAGAAAGGATAGCTAGATAGAAAAGCGAAAATATAGTAGATCTTTTGTAAATAGTGTAAGCTAGCATTGCCACCAGCCAGCTAACTCGTCAGGTACAGCTCTAGCAGATATAGCCTATAATTAACTAAGATTTCAGAATGGCGAACCCCAAATTGTAACGGTCTCGTATCGGCATAGTAACCATCTAGACTAAATACGATTATAATATTACTATAACCAGCTAGCTGGTTATATTGTAGCTACAATGGAAAGCCAGTTACTCCATATAGTTATCTTTTCGATTAAATACTAAACAGTGATTCCGGAAAACTAAATGAAATTGCAGCTCACCCATGAAAATACGCCAATTTGAAATCACTTGTTTTGATTTCCCTCCTTCTTCTTGTGATCCTCACATACTACATAAAAGCCTACTGATTATCAGTAAACATCAATAAAACTCCCGTGTTCTCTGGTTTTGACTGGCAGGAGAGTCTGGATGACGGACAATTCGGACGTGGACACGTGACTAGCGAAAACGCAGAAGTCAAAATGGGCACATGACGTCACACACTTGCGAATCAGAGCGTCGCTTTTTATTTAGTGTTTTGGCATCTACTAGGCGGATAGTCTTTTCAAGGGCTGTTTGCAAACAAGTGCATTTCATGAGTGTAAAACATTCAGAAATCGAGTGCATGCCTTAAATCCGCGGTTTATGCATATGATCAGAATTATTCTTTATGACTTCCAGTTAATGTTTCCATTCATTCCACCCGAATATTTCAAACATTTGGAAGAGTTTAGGCTACAAGTAAACAAGTGAACAAATCATGGACTGATTTGATGTGATGGGTCATTAAAGAATTATTAAACACATCATTAAAGAATACTTTAATGATGTGTTGATGACGTCTAGCCTATGTACTACTATATGTTGCAATATCTTTAATTAAGGTAATAACACTTCTTAGTTGGCTGTGCTTCATTTTAAGCTTTTTATATTAAGGCCAATGCAGTATGAAGGCGTATGTCCTCGCCTGTGTGTGTTTTTTCAGTGTAAAAATAATGACCATAGTCTACAGGGAAAATAATGCGATTACACCGATTTAACCAAATTTCGAAGGTATGACCAACATAGCAGTACCAATCTTGGCGTGTACAAAAGTTAGCTCTTCAAATGTTGAAATTAAGTCACGTGTTGAGGTCAGAATTGTCCACTTAGTGAGCGCATTGATCGGAAGAGTGCAGCCAAAGATACTGTCCTACAGCAGCCAAATACATATTTGCCCCTTAGTGGACGGAGGTATGAACAACATCATCTACACAAAGGGCAGGTATTTAGATACTTAATTTATCTGCGCGCGGCTATTTTTAATATAACCATTTTAACACAAAATAACATTTCTTGGCGGTATTCAGGGAAATTCTATTGAAAAGACAGTCATGTTACTAAGTAAAATAAAGGATAAAAAACAATATTCTATGTATCTTTGAAATGATATCAGGCTATTTGAAGAATCGCAGTCTGTTTACTTCCAGAAATCAGGTTTTTGGGGGTATTGTGGTCACAATCCTGTAACTCTGAAAGACGAAGCAAGATACCCATAACATTTCTCGCAAGAAATGCATAACGTATCTTTAACACAAGAGGGCGTCACGATACTAAAGGACCAACTTTTGCCATTTTAAAACGGTGCTAATGGTGATATTTGCGTTTACATTTACAACTAGCTGAGGGTGAGCCAATGACTCGAGAGAGCAAAAAACACTACCACGATTCTGACAAAAGAGGAAGAGGTGACGTGAAGTAGGACTGCAAGTAGGCTACATTGCAAGTCGGAAATTCTCGGAAATAGGCATACAAATGTATCCATATTCGACTGATATATTCTTTGCATGGTGCCTGTCCTACAGTGGCAAAGATACATTCCAAGGTAGTGCTGGGAAAACCCTTTAACATTCCAGCGCACCTCACAGAACTTCGCTAATAATAGCCACAGCGTGAGTGCACCGTCACCATCCCACGGGATGTGATAAATGACATTGCGTCAGCTCAGTTACATTATTTAGTTGGGATGATATAGTAATTTATTTTGGCTAATTACTGGTATATTATACGCATGCAGTACATTTATTTGCGACGTGATCAACTATTGTAAAATAAAGTTTAGTTTTTGCGACCGTTACACTATTACACCCCGTTCCAAGGTGTAGCTATTGCACCGTTTAGTGAAATTTAGGCTACTTACTCCTCGGCCTCATGTTAATTAAGTATAACCTCACGTGCGTATAAAAACTGACGTAAAAACCTATACAGCATTTATGTTAAATTTACTCTGTTTCATATGAATCATTGTCCCAAAATAAGAAAAAGAATGAGGGTAATACGATTTCTCATGTCTCTTCTCCAAGGCTCAGGCCAGGAGACAATTCGATTTTTCAAAGTGTCTTACCGCAAGAAGCAAGCTCCACGCTCAGTTAAGAAGCTCAGTGCCTCGCGAAACTCATAAGCCATAAGCTTTTTTAAGCCCAACGTGTAGCCTACGTTACAAAACAATTGTTACAGAAGGGATCTTCTGATATATTGTTGTACTACACCGTTGTTTGTAGGTTACAGTGCACCCTTGCATCATTATCAACCTCTCCTTTTGATACTTTATGAAGTGTTTTCATTTAATTAAATTTTACTGCCTTTAGGGTTATGATTATGACTTTAGCGTTATGACTGGCTTTTGATTAAAGAAAGAATCCGACATCACAAGCTTTCCAGTATCAGTTATCGCTAATACCACTCAAGATATTATAGCTAGGATTCAATGCTAGACCATGGAGGCAAGGCAGCCATCCTACAGTCTTGTTTAGCAGTACATCACTATGGAACCATTTAATTCAAGCTGTAAAACATACTGCACCCAACATAACAAAGCAAGCATATATCTGCTGTATACCCAAGAAAAAGGCTGAAGGTTTACAGAAATAACTAATATAAAACTAATATCAATCAAAACACTGCACAAGGGTAGAATCTTCCATTCTAATTCATGTGTGGTGGCAAATGCATTGATTTATTTTTCTTTGCTTGAGATGAACTTCAAATGAAACACCTTAATTACCATGCTGCATATGTTCTCAAATAAGTAACAAATTGATTTCTTTATTTCGCCTCACAGCAAGGAGGTCCTGGGTTCGAATCCCCGTCGCCCGGGGCCTCTCTGTGCGGAGTTTGCATGTTCTCCCAGTGTCTGCGTGGGTTTCCTCCGGGTACTCCGGTTTCCTCCCACAGTCCAAAGACATGCAGTTTAGGCCGATTGGAGAGTCTAAATTGCCCGTAGGCATGAGTGTGTGAGTGAATGGTGCGTGTGCCCTGCGATGGACTGGCGACCTGTCCAGTGTGTATTCCTGCCTTTCGCCCAATGTATGCTGGGATAGGCTCCAGCCCCCCTGCGACCCTGTTCAGGATAAGCGGGTTCAGATAATGGATGGATGGATGGATTTCTTTATTTGCATAATATGTATCTTATGCAGGTGCTGACATGCGGTGGACGAAGGCTGTCATCTGTCTTTGGGACATAAAGGCTAAAAAAGGGATGGCGAGGAGCCAAACATTCATGTCGGTATAAATGGTAAATGGCAAATGGCAGGCATTCATATAGCCTTGATCCAAAGCGCTGTACAATTGATGCTTCTCCATTCACCCATTCATACACACACTCACACACCGACAGCGATTGCCCGCCATGCAAGGCCAGCTCGTCAGGAGCATTTGGGGGTTAGGAGTCTTGCTCAGGGACACTTCAACCCAGCCCAGGCGGGGGATCGAACCAGCAACCCTCCGACTGCCAGACGACTGCTCTTACTGCCTGAGCCATGTCGCCCCATGTCATATATTGTGGAAGCACTTAAATACATTTTTATTAATGGGATAGTCTGGAGCAAAGCCCATCAAACACAGGGGTCATCAGAACAGAGTTCAGGATGCCCAAGATTATTGTTGGGAGACGATAATAATTGTAGGGAAAGTATTCAACTGTCAACCTTTATATTTGTGCATATGATGACATTTTTTAAAACCTACAAAATGACTGAACCACATTCTAACATATTTATTTGTTAATAGTGTTCTGTTACAGTCAGTGAGCTTGTGGAACATTCTGAAAAAAAAACTGCTTTACAGGGTGTCAGACAGTATATCAACAAAAAGAACAGAAAAAAATCACTGGAGACAAATTAATGAACACAGCCAACCAGAAAGCTTCTTTATCTTATATTTGCTTTGCATAAGCCAAACTCCGCTTTGTTCCTTTAAGATTAAAAACAGTAATTGTTATGGAACACATCCTGAAAAGACCAGTTGAGTGACTCACTGTTGACTGTAATTGTTCATCAAAATACAGGCCAGCGCATTAACAACACTGTCACAAACCTGAAACAGACTGATTTAGCATGGTATGCTAACGTCTTTTCACATTTTATGTGAATTAGGTAAATAAATTAATGCTAAACCTCTTACTATAAATAATGTGTTGTTTGCAAGCATGATATTACCATAAAGAATTTGGTTCAAATTTCTGCAGGGGGATTCCTGATTTATCATTTAATTGTTTTCAATTAAATATTCAATATTCAATATTTCAGTTTGAATATTATTCATATAAATGTTTTTAATGTGCACATGTTGTGTAAGTTTTTTTAAAGACCGTTGATTATTTGGATTAAATACGTTTGTTAATGCAATTAGTTATGTGATCAAGCCTGTTGTTATGCAATATCTGTATATGACACCACCATCACCGCCCCCCCTCCTCCCCCCCACAACACTGACTTTCCGTTTTCGTGTTGCTGGCTGCAGCAAGATGAATGACATCACTGATCTCAGTCACGTGTCCAAAACACCACCCCTTTTTCTGCAGAGAATGGTATAACCCAAGCTTCTCTTAGTGCTGCAAACTCACCTGGATGTTTCTGGAATTTTCTTTCTAGAGCAAGAGTGGGGGAGTCATCCATTGTGATCGAGGATTAGCCTAGTGCTGCGGTATAAAGCGTCAGTTTAATCTCAGCACCTGTCATACTCTTTTCTCAATCTCCATCAAACAACAGATAGCAGCATAGTTGCTGTATGTGTGCGTTCATAGAAGGAATAAAAATAAGAGACAAGAAAAAAAACAAGACAGAAGCATCTTTTTCGAGAAGAGAAATTACACCTTTTGGACGTCGTCAGGAACTTAAGACTGAGTCATGACCCAAGGGAAGGTAAGATCTTTGCTGCGAATTGGGTTTCAATGTGATGCGCTAACAAACAGACCTCTAAGACAGGTTGGCAACTCAGACAGGTTGGCAATATGCGGGATGCGATGACCACCGTGATTATGGATTATATTACAGGACGGATATTATTATTTTGAAATAACTCCTTCTGTAACTCCGATAATCGACTGTTATTTAACACTCGTTTGTGCCAAAAAGAATAGCCTAGAAATGAACGTGGGGCTGAAAAATACGTCACAGCTCTTATGGCCTTTGATTCGTTTAAGACTGTGCGGTTATGTTCAAGTTAACATAGCCTAAATGTTCTGGTATATTTCGTATTTACAGTATTTCAGAACTAGTGTTAATATTGCAGGTGAATAGGTAGTGCGCTTTGGCGCAGTGTTCATCTATACGCGTTTTTGTAAAAATAGGCTTGTCACTCATTTGAATATCACAGCCAGAGTTTGGGCCCATGTTGCAGAATTCTGTGACTTTCAAACCTCATTTGAACACACCCGCCTAATCAGAAACACTTTCCCCAAATATTATTGTGTCCTGAAATGCATAAGAAGGGCTGTAATTCCTCCATGGTTCCCCAGATATGTAAATAATGAATTAAAATGAAAGCTTGCAGTAATTTTTTCATTTCGAATCTAGCGTGTAGGAGTATTGTGTAACAGTCCAAGTACTTATGTACTTCACAGTTCGCACAATGTAAGCTTACGTATAATACAGTCTTTTTTGCAGTGTGGGATTTAGATTATGTGTGATTGTTGGTGGGATGCTCTGGCATGCCCTGCCCCTTTCATGCAGTACCGCCACTACCACTAGGTGGAGACAAATCGAACTGGTATTCAAACTGGTATCACAGTGTAGAGAGGACTGAGTCTAGAGCATTCAGATAATATTGGGGAATTATTATATCTTTATATCATGGGAACACTGTACTAATTCATTTATATAATATAATATTCTAGGAATATATTATAATATCATAATATTGTGGAGTTCTGTAAATTATGTTTTTGTTCATTTTGGTATAATGCCCTGCATACATTATTGCCCTCTGAGTAGAGATGCCATAGGGGCACAGGCGACAGTGCAGTCTTTATAAAGATGTATTTATCTAGGTAGGAGGAGCTCTGATAGTTTAATCTGTTTTCAGATCTCTGTGACAAACAAGACTGCCAATGAGCAGCAAGGGGGAGGTGTTATGCCAGCTGCCCCGCCAAGCTATGAGGAGGCGACAGCAGGTAACAAGACCAGCATATTAACACCGCTCAATCCGGACACACTTCTCCAGTTCTCTGATGCCCTTCCACCTACAGCACCTCCACCTCCACCTTCTTTTCCACCTGGAACTTGAAATCTACCAGTCAAACTTTCCTCTGTCTGTTCTGCTGGTTTATCGTGTCACCTCACCTACTATAGTCCTTTCTTTCTCCACATTTGGCAAATGATCCCGACCCAAGTGTTATGTAAGCTTAGAGCAGACATGAGCGGAGAAGCAGGCCTGAAGAACTCCACATTATCATATCTACAGTATATTTATACAGGTTTGGGGCCTTGCCTATCAGTACATGCATAACTGCTATTCTATACTGCTCTCTACAGTTTTATAGCAGTTTCTCTCACTCTCTTTAACTAGGATCAAGCCCCAGTTACAGTGCGAGTTACCTTGGTGATGGGGAGATGCTGACAGAATTCACCTGGGATGACAAGAACATTAGGCGGATTTTCATCCGCAAGGTAAAGCCGTGTGTGTGTGTGCGTGCATGTGTGTGAGAGTGTGTGTAGGGGAGTGCGTGAGTACGTGTGTGTGTGTGAGAGAGAGTATATGTGCTTGTGTGTGCTTGTGTGAGAGTATGTGAGTATGTGTGTGTGTGAGAGTGTGTGTACATGAGTATGTGTGTGTATGTAGGGGAGTGTGTGTGACAGCATTTGTGTGTCAGTGTGTGCGTGTGTGTGCTTGCGTGCATGTAGGGGAGAGTGTGAGTATGTGTGTCTGCATGTGTGTGTGTGTGTTTGTGTGTGTGTGTGCGTGCATGTGTGTGTCAGTGTGTGCATGTGTGTGTGTTCGTGTGTGAGAGTGTGTGTGTGCGTGCATGTGTGTGTCAGTGTGGGTGTGTGTGAGAGTATGTGTGCATGCGTGTGTCAGCAGGTGTGTCTGGACTCCACTCACACATCCCACCCTCCCTGCAGGTTTACGCTATCCTGATGATCCAGCTGCTCGTCACCATGGCCATCGTGGCCCTCTTCACATTCTGGTGAGGGATTTGAGCTCTTCCCTGTACCCCTCCCGCACATAACCAGGACCACAAGCCTGCTGTGTCCGTGTCTACATAACCCTCTTTTCTCTCTCTCCTCCAGCGAGCCAGTGAGGTTCTACATTCAGACCCACCCTGGATGGTACTGGGCTTCATAGTGAGTGGATGTTTCTCTGCTGCCGTAGATGTGTTGTGTTGTATCACACTGATAGATGAACCCTGTCCCGGAGGGCCAAACACATCTCTGCCTTTCCTTCCACCCGAGCTTAATAACAGATTGATTGATTATGAAGAGTCTGAGTCTGAATGCTTCTCCGTCATGTGGCTATCGGTTTTCATTAAGACCAATAATCTATCTGAGTTAGGGGTTCTGAGAACTTCTCTAGCACCCCAGAACCAACAGATGAATTCATAAATTGAATGAGTACTGCAATTGATCTTAATCTTCTTGCTCTTCAACAGCATTGTGTTTTTTGCCACCTACCTGACACTGTCTTGCTGTGCAGGACCCCGGTGAGTGTTACCTCCTCGATATGAAGCGCTGAGGCCCTTCAGTTCACTATCATAGACCAGCCTACAGCCCAAGTCCATGACCTCATAACGTTACCCACTGTGAATTAGAATGCACGTACTCTCTGTGGATAGATGGTATAGTATCTGCTTACTGTTAATTCAGTCAAATCAATGAAGGCAAGAGAAAAGCAATAACCGTCTCACACCTCTGTGCTTCAATTGCAGGAGGCAGTTTCCATGGAACTTGATCCTGCTGGCCATCTTTGTGAGTATCCTAGAATGAAAAACATGTTTTTGTGTGGAATTAATGGAGCTGGGGGGAGTCTAGAGAAAGTCAGATGCAGACTTGATCTCCTGCCATGGCACATCCTGATCTGTGATCCCTTCTCTATCCGTTACCTGCTTTTTACATACCTATAAAAAACACATATAACTGTCAGTGACAATGTACATCATCAATGATATCAGTGGCATTTAGAATTTTTCACATTGTTGTTTAAGTTGCCATGGTTACTGCCAGGGAAACCGGCACCTTAAAAATGTATTAATTGAATCCTATACTCTGGCAGTCTATACTGAACCCTGCTGTCTCTCTACAGTTCCTGGTTCAAACGATATGCAAAGCACTGGGCCTAAATGTCAAGTGTTTTATTCTCTGCCATAGTACTGCAGTAAGTGATTGGCCACTGGGTGACAGTGTGGCGTAGTGTGTCAGGAAGCCAGCCTGGAACGTTGTAAGTTATATTCCCAGCATGGGACACTGCTGTCGCTGTACCATTGAGAACCTGAGTCTCTCCACTAAATGTCCAGCTATGGTAAAGGTGGTGGTCGTTGGAGTGAAAATAGTGGTGGCTGACGTGGAGGACTCGGTTCTGAATCCGTGGTTGGGTGTAATTGAAGGGCAAAGCACAATGCAGTTAGTTTGAAACCAGGAGTTTGCGGCTGTGCCGTGCTAACTGCAGCCTCTTGTGTTCCAGACTCTGGCTCTCTCTTATATGACAGGAATGCTATCCAGGTAGAGTCATCGTCCCCAACCGTCCCTGTCTGTCTGCATGCTCCTGTTTCTCACTGTCGGCCGTGTCTCTCTCTCTCTCTCTCTCTCTCTCTTGCTCTCTCTCTTGTGCTCTGTTTGCATGCTTCCCCAGACTGTCAGCATGGCCTGCATGATGGCTTTTGTGTCCAGGTAACCCAGCTGACTCGTGCTGCTGCGTGGTGACCTCACCGTCTCTGCCTATCACAACACTCCTGCAAAGGCCTCGCTTGGCAACAGCCACAAACACATTTCTGTTCTTTATGGATATGAACAACAGCAAACAGTCCTCACAGTGTATAATGTAGGCTATTTACATATCAGTTGTTTTCTGAAAGGCAGTAGCCGTGTCTCCATACTCACCCTTCCAGTCAGGTGCTTAACTGCCGGACTCTCATGGCTGTCTCAACCGCAGCCCTTAACCCGGCTAGCATTAGCAGTCAGTCAGGCAGTCCTGCGCTAATATGCAAACACTCAACAAACAAATGGTGTATACTGCAATATATTTACACTTTAGGGCTTTGAAAAAAACCTACTGACAAATGCATTTCACAGGACTATTTAACATTATATATATATATATATATATATATATATATATATATGTATGTCCAAATACATATATATATAGTATTTTCTGAAAGCAGCAGTAATTTGTGTATTCAGCCATATACTGTGAAATGTCAGTATCTTTAGAGTATGTTCTATTGCAAAATTTGTTTAGTGTGTGCCATTTCCAAACGTCAGACTGGTGAGTTTTAAACATCATGTGTGCTTGTTAACCGCTTTCCCATTTCTCACAAACAGTTTCTACAACACCAAGTCTGTGGTGCTCTGTCTTGGGATCACTGCCCTGGTCTGTCTGTGTGTCACCGTCTTCAGCTTCCAGACCAAGGTGAGGAAGGTCACAGCGTACTGTAGTATAGGGCTATTCTGCGTGGATGTCTACATCCTCAGTGCCAGCTCGGGAGGCCATTTTAAATTTGTGTGGGAATTGGATGCTCAGCACCATGTTGGACGGCAAATGAATTTATATATTTTATAAGAAAGGGAGTCTAGGATATATCAACCATTTCTTCATTAAAAAAATATGTGAGGAGCACATGAAAAGACAATATAATTTCAAGTAATACCACTGGTAATGTACCTAAACCAAAAGGGAAAGGAGGAGGTATATGCATGAAGCTTATACATTTTAAATGCCTTTTAGTTTGGCAATCGTTATGTCATTCAAAAAACTGTTTTTCATCCAGCTCAGTGTACTGGAATTTTCTCAACCAATCAACCACTAATGACTCAATAAATTGATCGCAACTAATAAAGTTGGTTTAAAACACATACTCTATGACAAATCCATAATTATCAAAATGTTGATGAATGGAATGAAACTGTTTTTATGCTGTCCTCGAGAATTGCAATATTTTGGCGTTGCACCATCAGCATATCAATAATATTCCTTGAATTGCGGTGTGACGAAACAATCCCACTGGAATTGATGGGACATGTGCATCAGAAGTACCCATGGCGTGTTTGTCTCTGTCTCTGTCCAGCTCGATTTCACTTCCTGCCTGGGCGTGCTCTTCACCTTATCCATGGTCCTGTTCGTATGTGGGATCGTCTTGGCCATTGTCATCCCTTTCGGATACGTGAGTAATGACCCGCAGATGTGAAATAAGTCAGGTTAAACTTAGGTCATAGGTCAGGTCACCTCGTGCTGCTTGTAGCGTAGGTATATATAGCATGTTGTGGATGAGGTAGTGGTCTGGGGTATTTATGTGTGTTGCTGGAACAGTAAAGGATTGTACTAATCCCTTGACCCCACAAGTCTATTATCACTCCCATATGTCTCCATTGACTGGGCTAAAACCTGGCCTTTGTTGCAGGTGCCCTGGTTACATGCCATCTACGGTGCTCTCGGAGCAATACTCTTCACTATGGTAAGAGTCAGATGTTGAGATGGGTCCCATTGTTATTTAGGTTTCCTGTCCAGTTTTTCCTGCAAGGCTCACTCCCTCTCCTTTTTTCCATCTCCCACAGTTCCTGGCGTTTGACACCCAGCTGCTGATGGGGAACAAGCGGTACTCCATGAGCCCTGAGGAGTACGTCTTCGCCACGCTCAGCATCTACCTGGACATCATCTACATCTTCTCCTTCTTCCTCCAACTGTTCGGGACGGGCCGGGAGTGATCCTGGCACCCCGGAGCATTGCATGACCCGAAAGGCACTCCACTGTGATCGTCCGTACACTTCACTCTCCGGGTCCAGGTCCTTTCCGGGTCTCTCACCTTCTCACCAATCGAGTGAGCCCTCACATCCCCCTTGCATGATAGGTTTGTAAACCTTCGCTGACCAGCATCACTTCTCCCAGTCTTAATACACATTTGTGACGTCAGCCATTTTGTCTTTTAGACTGTCTAAAACTATCAAACAATTGATTGTGCTCCAGTCAGTTCAAGACCTAAAGCTTTGTCTCATTGGTCCACTCTCGTGCTTTACACCACTGCCTCACCAATCACATACTCCCAGCAGGGCTGCCTGTTTTCAGTATTTATTTTTCCATTACCGCTCCACCAGCAGGGCTTTGAGCCAAAAATGAGCCACAATATCATGAGCTATGAACATAATGAATTGCGGTGAAATCTGAAACAGCACGTCTTCACTTGGAAGAGAATGATGGCTAGATCTCTGTAATGCTATTACAGAAGCAACCCAAACCAAACAGTAGAAAAATCCATTGAACACAGCAGCTGTATGCAGATATTCATTCCTAAAGCTGACTATAAAACAAGCTCTAACACGGTACAAAACTTCCAGTTCTCTGCTGTGTTTGTCCTGTGGTAGCTGTGTGCTGTAACAGAGAAAATAACTGTACCATTTGTGTTTTGGGTATTAATGTAACCTGGGGAATGGAACTGGTAAAATGATAAATTAGTGACAATCTGCTGATCAATAATACAAATCTGATCCAGTTACTGAATATGACCGAAATCTGATCCAGTAACTGAATATGATCAAAACATTTTATATTTGTTATTTAATAAATTTGGCACTCAACCTGGGTCTGAACTTGTCCAAACCCCACCCTAATTTGGAATGTCCAGCGATCTACAACTGCAGCCGTGTCCACACATGAAGCTCATCTCTTCTCCTGTCCGTTGTTCAATGCTTTCACTCCTACTGTATGTTTGTTCCTGTGTTCTCTACTACTTGAATTTTACTCTCTAAAAAACCACTAATTGCACTCTGTAGTTTGAGTATTGAATTTTTCTGTGTTGTTTGTCCTTTCTGTGTTTTGTTTTGTTTCCAAAATATAGTATGGTGTCTTAGCCAAAGCATGTTTGTAAAATGTATATAATATGATGCTTCGTTGTCATACACTGATCTTTATGAACCAAGAGCTTTAGTCTCAGATTAGTTCAAGTACATCACGAAGGGAATAGCAGTTTTATGCTACCTACTTTTGGTAATTTGATCATTTTGTGCAAATGAAGTACCCCCCCCACCCCCACTGCAAAGAACAGAGCCAACTGATGCTAAGCAATATAATATATGTATGAGCCAAGTAAGAGTGCTAAGCAGAGTCAATCTGCAAGAATAAAGAAAATAGAAAATGAATGCATTTCAGTTTTAATACCAGCAAACCTAGATATAACATAACAGTCAATACCATTATAAAGCTTTGGTCATGGTAGTACTGGTGCCGGTGACTACAGCATGTTCTTTGTTTTGTTCCATGTTGCTTGACCTTAACATCAGTCATGTTAGCTCAGTCTACCATGCATGGTCAGTGAATGCTGTTCTTGTATGCATGCAAACTCTTGTCTCATCAAGGTAGTTTTTCATGTCAGTATAGTCTTGTTGAAATTACCATAGATTACACCGGCATCAAGACCATTGTGGTGCTTCTTGAATTATATGGGAAAGACCACCGACGTCTGAACAATCCCATGTGTTAATATCTCTTTTAAAAGCATTGTGCATAAGTGCATAAGTGGGCATGAAAAACTAAACTGTCAATATTAATTTAGTTCAGACTTTCAGATATACATTGCAATTTTGTGTTTATTTGGAAAAAAGATAATAAAAGATCATCAAAGTTTGTGCTTAATGCCAAAATCATTGTATTGGTAAAGAAACATAGTACAGCACAGCGGTCAGTTACAATTAAATACTGAGATAACTTTACATTCAGGGCAATGGTGTGCTTGGCTTTTACAGGGGATGTTAATGGAATATACAGTAGATACCTACTCTCTAAGTGATGTCTATGCAGCTTCACTCATTCAGAGTTCAGGGGCACTTTACCCTGCATTAGCTATTCACTAACTGTGTTGTATGTGGCCTTTGGAATAATAATTCCATAACTGCCATGAAATGTAAATGTGAGATGAGATGCAAAGTTCTTTAAGACATAGTTTAAGGTCAATGCTTGTTTTTGTCTTCCCACAAAATCTTCAAAGAAATATTACATTTGTATCAGATAACCACAGTACTAAGAAAGAGCAACTGTGCTATTTTTGTGAGATAATGAAGAGATTATGCTTTTTCCCAATGTTCCAGATATATGGTATGTGTCCAATTCATTGTATGAACTGAAACACACATGCTGTATATTTTACTGTGTATTTATTTACTTTCATATTTATTGGGGGGAAATGAAGGAAGAATGTATTTTCTGTAAGTTGAAAATAAATGATGCAATACTGATTCTGTTTACAGCATGCCTTTTTCTGCGGCAAATTTGTTTTCAACCTGGGTTAATTCAGTAACACTCACATTCAGCGAAAAATAAGTGATACATAATACAACACATGCTTTAGAAATATATGCTTTTCAAGTTTATAATACTGTGGCCTATTTTACGTCCTCAAATGAGACCCCAATTACACATAAGTTGTTATTGTGAAGTTACATGCCTATCTATTTAGCTTTTTACAGTGAAATATTTCAATATATGTACACGAGAGCCTGTTAATGAAAAACATTTAGCATTTGAAGTTAGCACTGAATGGACAGCTTGTTACAAAACAACCCATGCACCAATTTTCATCGGGGACACTTTGCCAGCTTGTTGCAGTTAGCAAAGAAAGTAGCTATAAAAATAGCTGCCGAACATGTTGATCAAACAACATGCATGGGCAAAATATTTGCTCAAAATTTAGACATTTTTTTAAATAAATCCTCCTGCTCATTTTTAAACTAAATGATACAATAAAAATGTATTTCCTTTCTTACTGTAGAGGGATATGTTTTGGCAATAAAACACAATGGCTTTTCAGAATAACTGCTTTGATTGGCTTTCAAACGTACCACAAACCACAAGAAAGCATTATGATTCAATAACACACAGGCACACAGATGAAAAACAAGAACTTTTTTAATTAAAAAAGAAAACTGGACATGTCAAATTCAAAGAGTAAATCCAAAGAAGAAACAAAAACAATTCAAAAAGCTGTGATTTTTTTCTTCCATGAATAAAAAAACAAGAGTAACAAAGAAACCAGCAACTCTATGGCACAGGAAGACAAAAATAGCTAGCAAGCTAGCTAGCTAAATACCAAAACATTTCTCTGTTCATATATTATACAAATGAGTTATTGTATGATTGAGGAAAATGTTTAAAAGCCAATGTATTGTGAGTGAGGAGCCAGCTACATGTCTTATAAAAAAAGTTGACTTAAACCTGGAGAATTATGTTTGCCAATAGTTAGTTACAGTTAGAAGGACTAATGATGGGCATGATTCTGATCTCAGGCCCTGTCACCTTGCCAACATAAGGTGGTGTAACTTTTTTTTACTTTAAAATGGTGGCACTTTATTCAAATAAAACATCAATACCTCTGCAAGTGTATATGTCCCAGACAATACAGCCTGTTTTGGCTTATAAAAGTTTTAATATTTGAACAGTATGTCTGTGTAAAAATTACAGTTAGTGGTAGTAATGCTTACTGTACCATGAGTAATTTCCAACTTCTAGTACACAACTGTGACTGTCATTTTTTGTTTATATTGCTTATTTCTACTACTATTAATCTGATTCTATTACATATTTCCTACCTGGGCATGATTGTATTTGACTATTTCCATTTGAAGTTTAATGGGACCTGAAATGATTTAACTTCAATGACTACATATGTTGCCAGATAAAGACTCAATATTCTATAGGTTCATTCTTTTTTATTTGTTTTTATATGTTTCATAACATTATATATATGATGATGATGATGATGATAATGAATTTTGAGTTATTATTATTATTATTATTATTATTATTATATTATTTATAGTTGTGTAAGGGAAGGATGTTTAGGACCAAACATGCTGCTATTCTAAACTAAAATGAGGGGCTGATCTGTACATCTGAGGCACAATGTCTTGTTGCACTACAGCTGTCAAAGGCACATAAAGCAAGCTCCTAATTTTTTAAATCTCTCATCAATCAGTAACCACAAATTACTGTCAGGCAAAAATGTCATTATTTTTAGGGTATCCTGGTATCTAAGATTTAGTAATCAGGCATACATTTTGTTTACAGGGTTTACCAGTACAACTTGCATCAAGAATAGAACAGAATAGACGAGGGGACTTAAAAATCATAAAATAGCTCAGCCCTTAGTTGCAATTTTATGAAAAATTGGCATTGGCAAGTGTTGAATCCTCCAGGTTTTGTAAAAATGAACTGACATATTCAGCTTTGAACAAGCATAGCTCACCACTCACAAACTGCTTTCACATCTCCTGTTAGCAGCAAAACCTTTTGAAACTATGAAATAAACCATTTAAGCTACATGAGGCTAGCCAAGCTTGTGTATTTATCACAAAGAAAAAGCATGACTTTTTAACATAAGACACTATTCAAAACATGATATACCAAGAACTTCTGTGCCAACTCTGATTGGCTCTCTCACATAACAGCCTACTGCCTAGTTCCTTGTTGGCTGACTCGGTTAATCTGCAAACCTTCCCAATTAATTTATGGATTATTATGAGGTTTGAGAGACTGAGGTAAAACGATTCTCCTACAATGATGGTAGCACTTCCAACAAATAAATATGCCTTTATTTTGGGTAGCTGCATTACAGTTCCTACGCTTTTCACAATTTTAGAAACAAATCTGGACTAGCTACATGCAACTCATCAGAAATCAACCATCTTTTCATTTCAATCCAATTTCCCCCGACTTTGACCCAAATTTAGATCGGCACTTGACAAGACGTGCTTTCAAGGGAAACACTGCGACGTAACTGGTCATTTCATAGTTTCAAAGCCATGTTATGTTTCCATACATAGTGGCTGAGACATAATTTATCAGTTTCGCTTTTAAAAGTCAAGAATCAAACCTAGACTCCTTCATGAGGTGCACTCTGTGTGATAAACCTGTGATGGCAATATGTGTATCTGAACATAAAAAAATCACAAAACAAACAACAATCAACAGTAAAACAAGGAAAAGGGCATAAAATGTAAGGATGGTCCTAACAATGTTACAACAAAAAAGTAGAGCGGGGAGTCTCATTATATACAGAAAGATTTAAAGGAAAAGGCTGAAATCTCATATATCATTGTCATATCATATAACATTTTCCCTGCTCACTTAGCAATATCATCATTCTGCTTCAGATGAGTTGTGACAAATTGCATCTATCCATAGTATCTGCTACATCTCCCACAAAAAACGATGGAAGATATTATCTCCTCTGGCCAAACAGAAAATGCACAAGTAAAAAAGTTCAGCACATATGCAAAAGGAGATGAGATTTCAGCTTTTTAATCCCCTAAAGGTGTACTTGGACATACAGACAGAATGCTAAATGGTGTATGGATGGCTTTGTTGTCTTTGGTAAGATACATAAACAACACTTTTGAGAGAGAGAAACAGAGAGAGGAAGACGAAAAGAGAAAACCCAAGCAGCAAAAACAGAGAGAGAGAGAAGTGTCTTTCTCTTTCTCCAAAGTTATTTAGAGTATAAAAAACAGGACAAAGTTGACCAGGGCAGAGGAAAAATTCTATCCAATTAGATCAGGTTTCAGTGGAGTGTGGCAGGGTTGAGGACGGAGGAGGAGACTACTTTCATTGTAAACACAGGACCACAGCAAAGGTAAATCCTGCATAGTATGCCTTTAAAAGACGTAGGGCAGTTTGACGAAAGATAAGGCAGGGGAAAGGTCTGGTTGGATGGATCAAGCATTAAGGTAATTGTGACATATGTTTTAAAATCTAATTTCAGTCCAAAGTTTAATACACTTGACTAATGATTTTCATAATGCAGCACCATTACAAAAACAAAGGGGGGACATTTAATTTAATTTGGACAATTTGATGCATTTTACTCTTAATGTCCAAATTGTATAATCCCACAGGCAATTAAAGCCTGGGATTGTTTCTGAATTGTGCATGTTTGGATTCAGCATTACATTCCCTTTCCTGCACTCAAATCACCAGATTCCTTTATTTATCATTAAAGGATGTCCCAATTGAACCCTACAAAAAGTTAATGAAGCTTATAGGTTCCCCCAGAGTAGCAATGATTTTGAATCCCTAAAGTTCAAATACAAACCTTATCTTATTAGAGTGTACACGTTTATACCAAGCCATAATGCACATTCATTAATTCAGAGATATATATATCAATTTACTATCTCTGACATTTCTCTACAAAAGAGCTTACTTTAGGGAAACAAAACTTACATTACCATTCTTGAAAAAAATATTTCCAATTGAATAGCCCTTTCTGCACACACATTGTATTTGAAGTTGAATTTACAAAACCAAAAAAACAGGTCTATTTATTCCTCAAGAGGAAAACTGGCTTTCCAAGTTTAGTGCATTTCAGAAGATCCGCCATGCCACAGACTGATATCTTATAGCCACACTGCTTTGTGTACGGTGCATACAGTATGCTGCTACACATTCTGTTTCGCAAAGATACCATAGCCAGATGGGTTTCAAGGCATTTTTAAAGCTCTACCACTTATCCAGGATGTTTAACCATCCAGAAAACTTTTAGGCACCAGAAATATGACTGCTCCAAGAAATAACTATCATTACACTTGCACAGGAAGGCTACAAGAATACCAAGAATATGCTATTTGCTCAATGGAAAATGTTGCCATATTTCATAACCTAAAAAGCATGATGGCTTGTTCTTTGAATGGGTGTATGACCGCACTAACTAAATAGCCTACATTTACCTGCAGTAATTCACCTGGGAGAAAATGTATCCAAAGATATGGAGCTGATATCTGGTGATAACAAATATTGACTATTTTTGGGAGAAAATCTATATATTGAGATGAAAATGAACTAAACGTGTGGACTTGCTGCTTTTTCATCAGATTGTTTGGGGCCTGCATCCTATGATAGGTATGTTGCATGTTCTGTATGCTAAATCATTGTGTAGATTCTTTATAACATGTTTCTGGCAAAATACAATTATTATTTATTGATCACACAAAGAACATATGATAGAGTTCACCATTTAAATGTCATAACATCTCATATTTTTGGTATTTTTTCAGAATGTTTTTTTTACATCAGGCAAATTTAAGGATGGCAAAATGCTGAGTCTTGGGTGGGTCTTACCGCAAGGACTCAATACTCTTAATTTGCCAAACCTGTGCTCCTCTGTATTTATTGTTCAGGAAATAGCAGGGCTCTTTTCTGTGTGGGGAGGGGTGGGGTGGACGGAGGAGGAGACTACTTTGATTGTAAACACAGGACCACAACAAAGTCCTGCATAGCATGCCTTTAAAAGGCTTGGGCAGTTTGACGAAAGATAAGGCAGGGATGAGTGGATCAAGCATTACGGTAATTGTGACATCTGTTTTAAAATCTAATTTCAATCCAATTTTTAATACACTTGACTAATGTTTTTCGTAATGTAGCACCATGCCTGTTTAGAATTTGAAAAATTCTCTGGTAACTTTAAATGGAACGACTGCTGTTTTACATTTTGCCCAAAGCTGGCAAGACATAAAGGTTTTCATTGCAAATCAACCCCCCCCCCAAAAAATACAGCAAAGCCCTTTTTGGATATGAGTGAAAGAGAAAAAAGACATTGAAAGGAAAAAGATGCACCATATCAGAAATTTGGAAAAAGGTTTAAATAAATTTGCGGTTTGCATGGACCATGTACAAACTCACAGACTAAAGCATAATTTCAAAATCCTATGAATCTTTTAAAAAAAGCTAAAAGCTACACTCCTAAAAAAGTTATTTCCCTATTAAAGATCTACATTATCTAAAGAAATTTCTTTAAAAAAACATTTTTCAACAAAAATGACAATAAATCTAAAAAAAGTTTTCAAGTGAATTAAAAGCCCCAAAACAGAAAACATTTTTTTTTTTAAATGTGAAAGAAAGGAGTAAAACAAAGTAACAGCAGCATTGTGAAAGCAATAATCTAAAACCACCCACAGCTACTCCCGCCATCTAGCACAAAACATTATCAGACACAAAACATTGAGCTCAATTCAAAAATCGTTGCCCATGCTTTGACATGTTTAAAAAAAATTCTTATGCAACTCTGTAGTGTTTCTGTACACGTTTACATACTTATTTTACCATTTGCTTGACTTGTATGTCCACGCAAAAAAGCGAGATTGCCCAACAGTTTTCTCAGCAACTACGAGAACGAAACCGCTTAAAACCACTTCTTCAGTGCGGTGCCCTGCGATTCTGGCACCTGCCCACAGAGCAGGCCTGCGGGTAATGTGGGGAAGATGTCAGTGCTGAGCTAGAGAAGCACTATTCACTGTTGCAGAGCAGAGATATTCGTATGCTAAGTTAACACAGGCGTGTTGGAAAAAGCTTAATCACTACAGAACACTCCACAAAAAATGTACAATCTGTTTATACAAACAAATACATATATGACCTCACTGCAAAAATTAAATGATTGGGATTACGAGCAATGACTTCCTGTTTTAAGTTTGAAATGATCGTTTCTCATTTAAATGCCCTTATTGAGGGTGTTCCAGTAAGTTCATTTGCTGAACATGATCAGATTGTTAGGCTCTCTATCCAGCATTATATGCTTGCAAATTGTTTAACTTCTGCAGTTGATGAACTCTCCCGATTGTGTCGACAGCTGATATCCCTTTCTCAAAGGGTAGCTCGTCTTTGCGTCTTACAACACAAATATGAGAGTATTGATTGCACTGCCACTGGCTGTCTAAGAGATTAATATTAATTAGGCTACTAATATATCTACATCATATATAAGGGGTTTGATAGAGAGGAATGATACAACTTTTGGAAAATATTTAATTCTGTTCATGTCACATAGTCCTCACATTTCTAACAGACTGCATAATTTCATAACAGTTACAACTGAATTACACCGGGTTTAATGTCATTATAATTTGAATGAGTGTGAGCATTAATCCTTTCGGTTTGCTGCTCTAGAGATTTCAGGAACCGTTCTTCTTTCATGCTATAAAATATGTGATTCATGGGATTTGAATGCTTTCTTGAAATTTTGTAGGTGACTTCAAAATACATTAAAAAAATACTTTAAAGGAACACCAAATCTTATGCATCAAGGGTTTTTGTAATTTTGTTTTATGATAAGACAGAAATTGAAACAGGTTCTTGTTTAAAGAAATCATCTCAATGAGAATGAGTCCTTGCATAATGGCTTCAGAGTTTATTGGAGTAGAATTGAAGTATTTTCATGATAATGGATACCTGTTTGTGAATAGAATATCCAAAGTCTCAAATAAGCATTGACCCTTATCCAGATAGAAAGCTGTCTAACCTCTATGTTAAGTATTTACATACTTTGTTAAATAGGCTAATTAAATAAACTATACATGATACGTTTGTGTTTCTCCTTTTACATTCTAAAAAAATAGAACTATGACCAAAATATAAATAGAAAAATAGTCATGATTGTCTTTTGCTCTTAATAAAAATACTCTTGGTATTGTATATGAGGGAATCCGTTAAATGGTTGGTGATTTAAAAGACTAGTTTAAATAATCCTAACCATCTAGCATAACTCCATGCATTTTCAATTATGTCTGCTCTCCAGCTGCTCTGCCTCTCAATGTAATGGAAGCTGTTTAGCTGTTTTTCAATTTGGAACGGATTGGAAGTAGTAGCTTTAAGCGGTTTGTTTTTAAACTATTCATTTTTAAAAGTACAATAATGATATCAAACCTACATTGCAAAACTGGACAAAAATGCATTGTTCGAGTTCTTGAATCTGTACAAAAATTGTCCTACTGCAGCTAATAAAATGTCAAAAAACAGACACAACTAAAAAATAAAAGTTTGCATATTTTACAAAAAGAAACCTAAAAAAGACACGTTGTGTTGTAACTTTCTTTTCCTTGTCTCGCTCTGCAACTCCAGAATGTTTTAAAAAAATAAAAACTCACTATACTGCGTGCACAAAAGTAACGCTTTTGTTATTTCCCCCTTTCTCTATTTGTTATTCTGTTTTCAATGTTTTGTTTCTTCGATTTTCTGTTATCAAAATACAAATAGGTTTGTTCTCCTTCGTGGATATCCCCCACCTTTGGTTGCTTGACTCCTGAAGAAAAAAAAAAAAGCCTGACGAAATAAGCGTTTGTCCTCTCAGAAAGAAATGCGTTTCCTTTTTTGTCTTCTGTGTAAAAGTCCTGGTGCATAGTG
Source organism: Conger conger (assembly GCF_963514075.1). Classification (NCBI taxonomy): domain Eukaryota; kingdom Metazoa; phylum Chordata; class Actinopteri; order Anguilliformes; family Congridae; genus Conger; species Conger conger. Next base: position 27,765,101 of record NC_083773.1, on the reverse strand, counting down.
TCCAGAGATCCGAGCCACCATCAGGCTCTGCGCAGGAGTCCCCAGACCCCACTCCAGAATGTACCTTCTCGAAGAGCTGATGAAGGGAAAAAGTACAAATGAACCCAAACCCAAATGAACTGCTCATCTACTGTCCATACAGTAAATGACCGGATATGTTCCGGATGGTACTGGATATGTTCTATGCAATAAATAGTGAATGGTCAGTTTCTGCAGTCCTGCCGTCCGTGCTCTAGACAGTTCTAGTAGGATACTCTAGAGGTAGCAATGAACATTTCGTCTTCAACCACAGCCCTGGCTACTGGTAAAGTTACAACAGCAAACCTGGAAATTGAGTTCAGCATGAGTATTTACTATTAGAGCATGGAATTCTGCTCCACCGGGGCATGCATACTCGGTAGTGCCACCCATGGTCAGCATGGGTTCAGTTAGCAAGGATCTGGCACTCATTGTTCTCCACTGACCCCTGCTGGTGGATCGAGTGCCTGCAGGTCCACTTGTTAAGTGGCACGTGGAGTGTCTTTCTCCTACCCCTCTCTGTGCAAGCGTGAGAAGCGGCCTGTGATATCACATACTACGGGGGGGAGAGTTTCCCTGTCTGTACTCTCCAAAATGGATTATGACAGTTATTCTGGAAAAAAGCTAAAATTTGGAAAAAAGCGAAACATTTTTTTTAAAAAGGTAGTCATGCTCGATGGCTATAGCTTAATCAGACTAGTAAAGAGGATGTGAATTCACATGGATGGAAACATGATGGAGGCTTTGGATCTTTACATATGAATGAAACATTTGCTCAAAGCAGCCCGCTCTCACTGTTACACTCAAGGGGAGACAAAGTGCATACCCATAACCAGGAACAAGTGCGCTGAAAGACCCTAGAGGGAAGTACAATTTCAAGTGCAAAGAGTACAACAAAGCTAAAGAATTGGGCCTATTTGATGAATCTGACAAATGATTACAGGTAGTCGTCGACTTATGACCATAATTGGTTCCGTAAGTGGAACTGGTCGTAAGTCGGCCTATGTTATAATTACCTTACATATATTATACTGTGTAAAGTTTTATCAATATTTTCTTTGTTCATTATTGTTATAACCATTGTATCACGTCTTAGTACTGTTATCATCTTTTTACATATTTTAACAACGTTCTTTTAGTTCATTCAATATACGTACTGTGCAGTATCATCTTTCTACACATTATATAAAAATTCACGAAATTGAAAATTTTTCGAACAAAAGATAAAAATAGACGAAACAAAATACGGAGCAAGTGTTCTGTATCAAAGCGTGTTTGAAAACGAGAACGAGAATGCCGTGAATGCGGGCAGCTCACCTCCAGCCTCCAGCCGTGCAGTCGCGGTCGTAAAGGTGAACGGTCGTAAGTTGCATAGGTCGTAAGTTGACGACTACCTGTATATCTAAAACTGTTTTTATACAGCACAATTCAGACTCACCTCCGCTTCACTTGCTATGCTGGTAGGAGTAGTTTGTGTGTTCTGAAGGTGTTTCTATGGCAACCTGTTGCTGCTGACCACTGTTGTCCTGGAGAGGCAGGGAATGAGGGACAACAGGGACATTTGTCACTGGATTTCATTAAACTGGATTTGCATCTCTCTGTGGCTGCTATCAGAGCTGTCCTGGTGGAGTCATGTCACAGATATCTCATTACCTCATGCACTGACCATTGCATATTTTTCCAACAGTTGAACTAACACATATTTTAACATATAGTGCTTTTGGTACAATTTCAGACATGCAGATGCTGTATAATCACCAGCTTGCCCTAGGTTAGCTGGAAGTCATGAGACCCACAATCATACAATTTACCATTTAACCATCATTGTAAAATGATGTATCAACTTTAAAATTAAAAGTATTTTTTTATTAACTCCTCAACTTTATAACTTCACAATTTTTCAGTTGTACAAGTTTTTTACTTGAGGAAACGTGGTTTCCCCACTCCTCCTTTAAGATGAGTTTCATACCTCTACTGAGACACTGGACGGAGGCACCGTGGTGTACTGTGGGATGTATGTCCCTTGCATAGCTGTGTTCGCGGGCATATACTGTGAGAGAGCAGGCAGAGAAACAGACCGTCAGTGCCATGGACATCTCTGAGACATGCAAACCCTGATTTAGCATCAGAATAAATGCCAAACGGACAGTCATGACAGCACTGATGGATGTGATTGGACATTTGAAGAGAAAAAGATGGGAGAGACACATGGTTTGCCCATACATGGGAAGCTAATACAGAAAAGTGTGAGAAATAATGTCTATTTCTGTCAGTTCTTTATGAAAATAATAGTCTGTGACATGAGCAGCAGTGCCAGACCCCCAGGCTCCTACAGCAGGGGGGATTGTTTCCACCATTTACCCTGGCTCACGTGGGTAACTGGCTGCACACATCTATGGAAATTGGATCATTAGGTGCTCATTAGACCCGCCCCCTCCCCCTAATGTTTGGAAGGCTCCTGTGGGGTGGGCATTAGGAGAGGGTTCGGTTGCCTGGTGACGGACCGTGCCGGTGCTGCCCAGGGAGAGGTGGCTGAGCTGCTGCGTGAGGGGGCCCATCATGGAGGTGGGCTGGATGGACATGGCATGGTCCAACGTGGGGGTCAGGACCGTCCCCTGGGGGGTCAGGACACACACACACACATACACGCACATACACCCACACACACAGACAGACATGGACAGCCAAACAGAGACACACACAAACACATACAGCCAGAGAGACAAATACACACATACACACACACACACACACACACCACACACAGGCAGACATGGACAGCCAAATAGAGACACACACACACACACACATTCACATGCATACACCCACACACACACAGCATACATGGACAGCCAGAGAGACAAACAAATACACACACAGACACACCATACATATAGAGACACATCACACATACAAACACACAAACACACATACAGTACACACCGGCAGTAAGTGGTCAGAGGTCAAAAGAACACTGCTTTCCTTTCATCAGATTTATCTGTCCATGTTTTGGAAAAACAGTTTTAACTGGTTGGCTTACAGTGGAAAACAGGTGCTTGTGAATATTCATATTCATTCAGAAAGGACTGTCATTTGCACTGTTCTCTTTCTAATCAATCTGGACATGCCAGGAACGCTAATAGGCACTCATTCAGAAAGTAAACTATGTTCTAGTCTTAGTTGTTCATGAATATTTAACGGTTGTCAGCATAAGCCTTTAGCATTGACAGTTAGCATAGCAGGTTGCTGGATCCTGCTACAGAGAGATAAATGTGATCTGGGGGTGCAGACTTACCGCTGGCTGCATGAGGTACGACTGGTGATGCATCCAAGAGGGACTGTGTACCTGTGGGGGTGTGTGGGGAGAGAAAAGCGTGAGGATTTTCATCCTTAATCTAATGTTACACAAAGCAAATGAGCAATTATTTGCTTAGGGCTGATACTGTAGGGGGACAAATATAATCTGCAAATACACAGACATTACATGGTATTTAGCTGACGCTTTTATCCAAAGCGACTTGCAGTTGATTAGACTAAGCAGAAGACTAAGCAATGTGGCGTTAAGGGCCTTGCTCAATGGCCCAACAGCTGTGCAGATCTTATCGTGGCTACAGCGGGGATCCCAGCCATGTAGCTTAACCACTACGCTACAAGCCAGACCATGAGCAGACCATGTGACTCCAGGACCAAGGGGTGTGTGTCTTAGGACTTAGGTCTATAGTTTGTACCACCACTAATTAAGCATAAATGAAGTATTGTAGATAATTGGAGTCCCTGTTTATATTTCCCAGATGACAGCGGCTGCTATTGCCCTGCAAAAATATCATAAACATCAGTCAGAATGATATGACTGTAATATGGATTATTAGGAAACTAGCCCTACAGGTATAGTTTCCTAATAATCCATATTACAGTCATATCATCCTTACACTTATGTTTGCTTACGGTGGTTCGTAGGATGAAAACACAACTGGTAAAATCTGAGATATTGAAATATAGGAGACTGCTATCGCTGTTAGCCCTAGGTCCAACTTATTTCACCATTCAAAGAATCATTGAATCATTGCTCTCATTGAATGCATGGAGAACATGCAGCTTCGATCTTCAAAAGCACAGTGATCTAGTGTACTAGCCAAAGGCAAAATAGACCTGTTACTGCTAAAATATCTACAGATCTACTGTATAAGAATCTCTTTGTGCATTCATCAAGTCAGATCTACCCTGTCTTTATGAGCACTGTCAACACCCGCAAGACCGTGTGCATATTCCTCAGTAAATATGACCCCAAAGAGAAATCGTGTTTGATAATGTTGAATGTAAGCCAGAGACACACACCAGTCTATGCAGTTTGGGATTGGGGGGTGGGGGAGCACTAACCTGGTAGGAGGAGACAGGAGAATGCATATATGGGGAAAGGGACGGCTGAGCAATCATTCGGTTGGGGGCGATGCTGTAGGGGGACGAATAGAACCTGCAAACACACAGACAGGCCACACGTCAGACTGACTTTGAGGCCGAATATGTGCTATACAAGTGATTGGTATTGTAGTTCCTTAACTGCCCACCAGGTGGAAGTATGTGATTAGGCTGCCTTCAGTAGCCTAGCTAGTGTTTCTTGTTGTGTTTGTTTTGTGTGTTTTGTTGTTGTCCTGTGACTGAAACCGTGTACCAAAATACAATATTTTCAATTCAAAATGTGCAATAAAATGAACAATATGCAACAATGGAACAAACGTGCAATATGTTTGAAATGAATATTGAGGAGGAAACAACATTTCACAGTTGAAACAAGGACATTTAATGAGCAGTCTATGGGATGTTGCCTAAAACGATTTAACTATACATTTCACACATTCCGTGGCCTACGGGAGTACCACTGCATGGTTATCCAAATCTTGCAATCAGTATTGCAATTCTTAACTAAATTAGTTCCATATTTGACACAAAGAGCTATTCTTCTGTAACTGAGATTAAAACACATTCTGTCCAATTTTCAAATCCAGCAATTCTACTTTGATTAGAAAATAATGTGTTCAGTAAGTTCCCCTCAATATTATAGAGCACAGTCAGTTCATTGCCAACTTTTGCTTGGGACAAACATGGAAAAATATAAAATTCATATTATTTCCCGCAAACATTTCCCTCAATGAATGTCACATTCAATCATAATTTAAGAGAAGAAACTGTTGGAACTGTTAACTTTAACTTCCCTACTTTCATAAAATATATGAATTATTTAGACACAAGTTTGTATTGTGTCAAATGTGACACAGTTTCAGATGTAGTAGTTAATGTAGTTAATTCATTTCCTTCGAATTTTGATCTGGAAATGAACCAAACTGAAGAAAAAACGGGTTGAGTGTGGTTTATGCAGGGCGTGAGAAGGTGGGGGGGCTGAACTCACCCGTTCTGTAAGGCTGTCGGGTCGTACGTTAACGTCATCCCTCCCTGTGAAAGCACAAGAGAATCTCTGGTGATGCAATGCATAATCAAAGAAAAGACACTTCATTTGCCTCAACCTCAGGGAGGGCCACTGAGTCTGCTGGTTTTCATTGCTACTCTGCACTATTTGTTCAATTAAAGCAGTGAATTACATAGTTAAGCTGGTTTCTTGGGTCAGACTTGGTTGCTGTTTTTGAGCTGAAGTCAAACATCAGTAGGACAAATGGTTCTTCAAGACAAGGGCTGAGAACCACTGTTTTAGCACACCATGTTCAACAATGTGCTTTTTTTGGACACCATTTTGTTTTACTACCTCTCTGTTGTACAGAATTATCAGTGAACTGTCTGATAGTCTCTCTGTCGGAGACACGGTTGTTGTACACTTGAGCAAGGCATGTATTTTGAAGGACTTGATGAAACAAAAACCATCTGCATGAATGAATAAGTGAGATTTAAGATGGATGGCTGTCTGTGAAAAACTGCTTAGGACCAGAACTTATTGAGCTGTTAATTTAACACTAGCCTTTGTCATTTATGTTTTAGAAGCCTTTCTTGGAATTTTTTTTCTTTCAACAAATTATTTTCACTAAAAACTGTGAAAACCAATGTCTTCAATTATGCATCCTTTGGATTTGCAAAAGTATTGAGAAGCAACTTAATTCTAAAACAGCCAGTATTCTCTCCATGAGGGAAGAGGAATAATAAAATGTCCTCTGGCTTCTATTTTAACCCTTAATTAATATTCTTTGCTGGAGAGAAATTTGTAATTTGTATTTTTATATCACACAAAGAAACATGGCAAAATATGAGAAAACCCCTCACTGTCTCCCCATCCCTGGTCCAAGGCCGTCCATTCTGGAGGTACTTCCCCTGGTTCTGCCGCTTCTTCTGTCCCCCATCCGCAAACTTACACAACAACGGTTCCGTGGGCACTGGCAGGGAGGGGGGACACACACGTCATCACCAACAAAGGAACAATCCACTTCTTAAAATGTCAATTAAAATGTCCATTGTCCATGTTATTACATTAATTATTACTTGAAATGATTCCAATGAAAAGCATTAAAGAGCTGCAGAAATGTCCTTCAGTGGCTGCTGAGGCTAATTACAGGGGCCTTGGATTAGGAATCAACGGTAGTTATGTCACCGTCGCACTGTGAAAAGCAAAAGTGCAATGACTTACCTGGGACACCAGGGGGAGTTTTGATGTATTTGCCATTAAAATGCTGAATGATGGCTTCACATTTCTCTGTGGACTCCATCCTGAAAGTCAGTTAAAATAGACTATTAATATATACTCCTATATATATTTAATATAGTGGGGAACCTCACAGTGCTGTTATTCCCTGTCTGAATTGGTATGGTTGTTTGGTAAATACCAGTGAGGCGAAGGGGCTGTTACCTGGCGAAGCCCACGCCGCGGCTGGTCCCGTTAGCATCGCGCAGGATGCGGGTGGATATGACCTGGCCAAAGGGCTTCAACATGGCCTCCAGCTCCTGCTCGTCCATGGATAGCGGCAGGTTAGAGATGTACAGGTTGGTAGGGTCCTGCTCTTGTTGCTATGAGACGAGAGGGAGGGGTGGGGCTTATTCAAGGCGCACACGCAGAGCTGAGGCAAAGGGAGGATGCTTGCTCGCATGAATAAAACTTCAGTTTGATGCGTTTTATGAATATTCGTTAATGGGACGAGGCCAAGGACGATACTGTGGCAGTGAATGTTCTGCCCTTGGGCCGGCCTCCTCCTGAATATTCATGAGCTCCAACACACCAGACCTTCTGCAGTTAGGAGGTAGAGAGGTCAGAAGGAACACAGGAGCTGACCATCTGGCCATTTAACAGAATCTGCGGTCTAATTGGGTCAGTGCTCAGAACATTCAACCAAAACTTTCTCTGGGTTTCATTTTAGATATAGAGTGCTGTGTGTAACTCTTTGGATTGTGACACGATTGGGACATGATCTCCAGATGACGAATACCAAATCCTCTTGCAGATTAAGTAACTTTCAGATATGGTGCTTTCAATTAAAAAAATCTAAATCTCAATTGAATAAACTAGCTTAATCTTAATATCGTAATACAAATTTTATATATCCTAAAATCTATTATTAACTAAACGATTATTAAACACGATTTTAATTGTGCAGGGTCTTTAAATGCTTGTCTCAAAGTTGATTAATTTAATAAAGATATACAGGAGAACCATTAATCTGACATACATCCGGATCTCCCACAATGACAGATGTCATAATAAACAACAAAGTAAAAGAGAAATATCTGTTTGAATATGTTAGTGCACTGATTTTTTGTTTATTTGGTATTTAGAGATGTACTGACTTTGCATATAAAATATATGGAATGTTAGCTATTTTGAGACACTGTAAAAATATATAGCAGATATTTTAAATCGAAATAAATATACTTTTTAAATGTAATACAACAACCCAGAGGACAGGAAAAAAAACATACTTTTCTTTTAAGAATGGTACAACAGATTTCATAGTCATTTTACGTGACTAATTCACCCCAGTCAGAACTAGCTGTACCAGCAGGACGAATGGGGGAAGAGCTTTAGCAGGCGTAGCTCTGATTGGCTGTGAAAGCTGAACCGAGCGTGAGTTCTGCGAAACCCAGAGGAAACATGGCCTGGATTCTAGATGGGGCGGCAAAGGGGTGGGACCAGCGACTCAGAGGAAACAGAGGAGAACTGGAGAGAGGGATCGGGAAAACGTAGCCGGGACAGAGAAGAGAAGCAGAGGAGCTGGGGGGGGGCTAGAGAAAGGAGAGTGGGACGTGTGTGTGTGTGTGTGGGGGGGGGGGGTTAGGGGTGGTAATGGAGGTGGAGAGCGGAAGGAAGAGAAGATAGAAACTGAAGGAAGGAGTGAGGGAGTGAGGGAGTGAGTGAGGGAGGGAGGGAGAGGCAGGGAGGAAGGGAGTGAGGGAGGGAAAGGGGGAGTGAGGGAGGGAGATGGAGGGAGAGGGAGGGAGGGAGTGAGGGAGGAAGGGAGAGGGAGGGAGGGAGTGAGGGAGGGAGGGAGAGGGAGAGAGGGAGGGAGGGAGGGCTGTCAGGACTTTAACTGAACTCCGTCCCTGGGGCGCCCACATTTCTCTGTCCAAATTTTTTATTACACAGCTATTCAGTGAAGAGGGCAAAAAGCAGGCCCATTGTGCAAGCCCATGTGCGAGTGTGTCAGTGAGAGAGTGTGCATGTGTGTGTGTGTGTGTGTGTGTGTGTGTGTGAGTGTGAGTGTGTGTGTGTGTGTGTGTGTGTGTGTGTGTGTGTGTGTGTGTGTGAGTGTGTGTGTGTGTCGCACAGACAGGCAAAAGGAATGTGGCTTCAGCTCAAGAAGGTCTCTTTGTCATTGCTGCGGCAAATGGCTATATATAAACTATGGACTCCATTGTGTCGTCTTTGCTTGGTGACAAGGCCTGTCACGTTTAATACGCGACATTCTACAGGGACAAAGGACACACATCTTCACTCCTTCATACACTGCGACTGCAGCTTATCCTATTTGCGGACAATAAGAACACTTCAAATGAATGACGTAAAAAAGAAGAAGAAGACATTAGCAGACAATTCCTTAATGGGCAGTTATAATATGACTTAAAGCTTGATGGCTGTATGTAATTGGTTAAGCAGTGCACTCCTCTGTTCGCTCACAGTGTGCCGATATGCGCCACTGGCACTGCGATATGAGAGACAAACTGGGTGCGGCCCTCTGGGGTGTGTGCGTTCTCAGCGCCAGCAGGATAAGAGACCGAGGGGTCATCAGCCAGCTCAGTTCCCGTGGCCTTCAAGGTAATTACCAGTTTACAACACCCAGAAACTGTTGGAATGAGCCTAGTAGTAATTACAAGCAGAAACTCCAGTTAGAATTCTGTACCTTGCATTACTGGCTTGGCGACCTTTAAATTTTGACCTGTCACCCTCGTGGTGGACGAGGACCAGGGCTTCAGGCCTCTGAATGACACTGCAACTGCAACTCGGGAAGTGCAGTATTTTTTAGTCTGGTTGTTCTCGCATTCCACATAATTTCTTTTTATTTCTAAAACAGGATTCTCCCCAGAATGCAAAAAAGGTTACAGGGAAATTAAAAACCATGTAAAGGGGAAACATATTCAAAGCTGAAGGGTAGAACTGGAAGCTTAAGACTCATTATGTTTTCCCCTAACCCATGCTCCAAAGTTTCAGAAGGGATATGTCCTATCGCCTCCATCTTAGTTTGATGGGATATCTTTTTACCGATTGTTTTCAGCATTTGTAAAAAACGGAGAGCCATTTTTGCTCAATCGGTAGAACTAGTCCCACACTGCAACACAGCGCTGGCAACGCAGCAAAACGACAAGGCAGTGGGTATAATTTCTGATCTCTTCAATATTTCCCTGGGAGTTCAACTTTTGTTGTCACGGTCACAGACAGCGTACACATACCTAACAGATTGAGATGGGTGGCTTACGCGCTGCGTGTTTACTGTGTGACTGAGCGGTGCCAAACCCTGGTCGAGCCTGTCTGTTGAGCTGCCATCAAGGTGCTACGTGAACGCTGACGACAGGCCGTGGAGGAGGGGCCCCAGAAAAACAGAACGTCTCCGTTTTTTTAAAAGCTTCTTTGTCTGTCCTTTCTCCCTCCACGAGGGAAACAATCCTCCCACACAATCAACACCAAACTCCCACATCACTTTTCAGTACATATCATGTCCAGGACCTGTTTACTATCAGGGAGGGTGTGGTCTGCATGGTTTGGCAGAGATGTTTTCTGCTTTGGGAATTTTGCTCTAAGCACATTTCCCGTAAAAGGAATTATAATTTATGGTTTCACTTTCTACTGCTTGAAAAGGGCAGACAGTAATAAACTGTCTGGGTGCTGTATGCATCCTTACCCATATTACTTATTTGTCTACAGGTAAGTTTAGAGTAGCCGAATTTGAAACTTCAACTTCAAAAATATCATTGCGTACAGTATGTACTGTATTACAATAAATACAATCTTTCAGATATAAACAATGCAACTGGGGCATTTTCTTCAGAAGGTTACAGTAAATGTGCCCTGCAGTTCCTACTCCTCCTGCCCAGAGGGCTCAGCAGTCGACTTGTTATGCCTGGAAATGTAGAGAGCTCAGTCGATGTGTGTAAGCGCCTCACCCAGCACCTGACCGCAAAGCAGACGGAGGAATTCAGATAGAGAGAGACGCCCCTGAAAAGCCCCTGGGAGGCGAGCGAGGGCCCGGGCTTCTGCGGATGAGGGCCACCCGCGTGCTCGTCCACCCCAGCCCCCCCCCCCGCCCCCCCCCAGCCCCCGTATCGCAGTGGAGTCCGCGGCGGGCCGTCGCCATTGTCATTGCCGCGGGCGCCAGAGCACGCTCCCCTGGCTCTCCCAGCGGGGAGCTCTGAATGGCAGACGGATTGGCTTAATGAGACTACAAGAAGCCCCTTTCACGCGCCGACGCCCGCACAAAGGCCCAGCAGCCGCCCGCTGGCCCTCCCCACAGGGCGCACAGACAGAGGGGAAGGGCAGAGAGAGAGAGAGGGAGAGAGGGAGAGAGGGAGAGAGGGCGAGTGGGAGGGAGAGGGAGACTACCTGGGACTGCAGACACCTCTCTTTCCTTGGCCATTTACCCATGTAACACAATACTGTTTGTACAAAATATACTTCTATATATACTCTCAGTGGCCTGTTTATTAGGTATAGCATTCTAGTACTGAGTAGGGCCTCCATTTGCCCCAGAATAGCTTGAATTCTTCCTGGCACGGATTCGACGAGGTGCAGAAAATTTCATTAGAGATTCTGGTTCATGTTAACATGTTAGCATCACGCAGTGCTGCAGATTTGTCAGCTGCACATTCATGCTGTGAATCTCCTGTTCCACCATATCCAAAAGATGTTCTATTGGATTGAGATCTGGTGACTGTGGAGGCCATTGCAGTACACTCGGCTCATTGTCCTGTTCATGGAGCTAGCTTGAGGTGACTTGCTTTGTGATGTGGTGCGTTATCCTGCTGGAAGTAGCTATCAGAAGACTGTGGCCATAAAGAGATACAAGACCATACTCAGGTAGAGTGTGGCATTTCAGTGATGCTGAATTTGCATTAAGGAGCCTAATGTATGCCAAGAAAATGTTATCCCCCCCACCACCAGCCTGAACCTTTGACACAAGGCAGGATGGATCCATAGATTCATGTTGTTTACACCAAAGTCCGACCTGACCATCTGCATGTCGCAGCAGAATTCAAGATTCTTCAGACCAGGCAACATCTTCAACTCTCCAGTTTTGGTGAGCCTGTGCCCACTATCACCTCAGTTTCCTGTTCTTAGCTGACATGAGTGGAACCTGGTGTGGTCTTGTGCTGCTGTAGCCCATCCACTTCAAGGTTCGATCTGTTGTGTGTACAATCATTCCAAACTAGTCATATTTCTTCCCCATTCCAATATTTGGTCTGAACAACTGAACCTCTTGACCATGTCTGCATGGTCAATATTCATTGAGTTGCTGCCATATGATTGGCTGATTAGATTTGCGTTAACGAGTTGAGGTACTGGTGTACCTAATAAAAAAAGATTGAGTGTAATGAATTCATATAAATACATATAAATACTATATGTAGGTATGAACTTCTAAAACATTGCATAATTACCAATAGAAAAATAGTGGTTTGGCTCCTTTTTCCCGAAATGTAGGTCAGTGAGCCCTCTGTGACCTGTGAGCCCATGAAGCCTGCCATCTGCAGCATGGCGTATCTGCTCAGCCCTCAGCTGCAGGGCCAACTGGACCCCCAAAGAGCCAGCGGCCCCCAAAGAGCCAGCGCCCCCCAAAGAGCCAGCGGCCCCTGTCACCTGGCCCAGGCCACGGTGCCTGGAACAGCATCTTCTGACAGTCCAGATATGCTGCTTTTTTTGGGTCTTCAGGGGCCGAGGGACACGCACACACGCATACATGCCTGGACACACGCAAACACACACACACACAAGAGCAGGTGACACTTAAAACTAGGACATGGTGCGCGGTGCAACGACACCCTGAACAAGGTGGCTACGGCTCCACAGGAGGGCCAGCTTGGGGGCAGTGACTCCGGCTCCGCTATCCAGAGTTTGTCCACATTCTGAGCAGACACACCTCGCACAGCAAAATTCCTTAAAACATATTCTCCCCCACCCCCCCAAACAAATTCCACTCTGCTTTTTCTTTTTCTTCCAAATTCTGAATACTTCAACAGTCTTATCACTTCTGGGAACGCCTGTCGATTTTCGATGACCCCGAGGACCACGCACTCTCCTCTGAAACAGCCCGCGCTTTTTTTATGATCTCAAACGATAAAAAAAAGACTTAAGACTTCACTTGGACTCACTCAACATGATGTAGGCACAAGCCTGTCTCAGGCAATAGGATTTTAATTATTTAGATTTTTGCATAAAATATCAAATATGCATACAGTTTGCAAACAAATGTCCATTTTTGTGAAGGGCATTGCGCGAAAATAGAAAATTAATGTTCATTATGTATGCATGCTGTAGTTTGAAAAACAGAACGGAATATGGTACGGTGTAAAATGTACAGTTAGGATTGGGATGATGCTGGTTTGCTAATAGACTATAAGTCGTGGAGCCACGTTTTGGTTTTGTTTTACCACACGCGTTAGGTGAGGCACACACTTTTTTCGGTCAAACAACAAAGGGAGTGAATACTAACAGTATTAACATTTTATTAACCTACATATCATGACCTACATATCATGATACTAAAAATGTTTTTGCCTTTACCACAATGTTTAGTATCTGACTGTCAATAATTAAACAGTACTTTAGCTGCATTTGAACCTTGAACCTTGTGGTCAGCAGCCTTGTCCACTGGACCATTGCATAAACGTCAAAGCCCAAAGGTCAACAGACAACAATAAAGAGGAAGTGATTCATATATGTTTGACAGACAGGTAATGGAGAAGGGGCTCTTACCTTGGCCATCTGTGCCTGGACGCCACTGGCCTTCAGGGCGGTCACTGCCTTCTGCGCAGCGGCGGGACTGTCGAAATCAACAAAGCCATAACCTGCGAGGGGCACACGGTGTTGGTGAGAGGGATAAGCACTACCGCCCAGCAGGCCTCCAAAGTGGACAATGCTGAGGGGCAAGTTCACTTTACAGGGCTGCGTTCAAAATGGCCGAATGAAAACAGGGAAACAAGACGACTCGTCACTCGTCAGGTGTCAAGTGTGAGCGTCAGTCCTGTTATGTAATACAGCGGCTTCTGACTTGAGAGAGACCAGGCATGTTTACAATGCATTGTGGCAGAAAAACAAGAAAACTGAAAAATTGCAGCTCTTACCTTTGCACTTGTTGGTGGTCTTGTCCAGGATGGCCTTAGTGGAAACGATCTTCCCATACCTTAAAAATAAAGAGAGTGGCGTCACATGGGTCACAGAGACAGAAATCCGGAGGATGCCCATGAACCTGTGGGCCTGTTACGCTGCTGCTCCGCTTTACCGCTGGGTATGTGCTATGGTATGCGCTATTTTTGCGCTATCCGCTATTGTTGCGCTATGCGCTATTGTTGCGCTATGTGCTGTTTTTGCACTATGTGCTATTGTTGCGCTATGTGCTATTGTTGCGCTATGTGCTATTTTTGGGCTATGTGCTATTTTGGGGCTATGTGCTATTGTTGCGTTATGTGCTATTGTTGCGCTATGTGCTATTTTTTCGATGCCAAACAAGATATCGCCTGAGGATGAAAACAATTTGTTCCAGTCTCTCTTGCCCCCCTCCTCCGTCTGCCTGCTCCTTTCACCTCTGACAGTTCCCACCCCACCCTGTTTCATAAACTGGTGTGGATTGCCTCGCACGATCCCGCATTGTTGTGTACAATGTCTGGGAGGGCCGCTCTGACATTACCTGCACAATGGAGCAGGTGAATGCTTGCTATTATCAATCTGATGGTATTATGCAGCATATGCACTGCAGTGCGTTATTGAGAAGGTGATGCATGATTTGCTGCTGATTTCCAAGGCCTGGCTCCATTCCAGCCAGTAACCTGACCTGTGCGGCCCTGCGCATTGCTTGTAAACATACTGTGGGCCTCTGACAACCAGGGCGCCCTAACTAAGAATACCCCCTGTCTCCTCCCTCAAATCCCAGTGCCCCACCTATACCATCAACAACCACACAATATTGGCTCCCAAAACAGAGTGTGGGATCAGTGTAGCTGACCCGTAACTAAAGCCAAGTGGCTAACTGACTCACGTGGTGACTGGTGTGGGGTCAGGGCAAATCATTTATTCCCACCCCATCAGTTGCACAGATGGCTAACCAGCATGACTAATTTTGTTTTCCACAATCCTTTCATTGTATGGGAATACAACTTGCAAACGTGTATCTGCACATATCTGCATTCCATGATATTTATATAATTATAAACAGAATGACTTGACTGTAAGGTTACCCACCATTCTTTCATAGAATATTTGTAACCCTTTTCCTTAACTCAACCCCATAAAACCTACTTAATGCTGAGCCAGCTGATTTCACTAATTAGTTCTACCTTCTGGCTGAAGAATTGAGCAAATTGACAAATCCAGGTGACTGGAACATGTTACTGGGGAGTACTTTCTCTTTCTGAACCTGGATTTTCTACCCCTGGTCATAAACAGTCATGGGTGCTCATTACAGCATTGTGACAAATGTCATAACACTGTCACGGTGAAAAATGTTTAGTGTTTGTTTCTGAAATGCTTTGGAAGCTACACTTCAGATTTCAAAAAATTACTCTTACCCTGAGTGATGTTACTTGGTCTCATTTCACCTCCCAGAGTAATGCATAATGAGCAGCTGATTAAAGATGCACAGTACAGACCATCGGCAGAAGTGTAAATACAACGGAGGCTGGGTGCCTGCTATATTGTGTGAGGACGAACACCGTGTATGAGCCCGCACTGCAGTTTAGGCAAGACACACACCAAGCGTAGGTTAAAAATGAGCCAATGGAAAGGAGACCGATATCCACTCACGGACTTTGTCCTGCGAGTAAGCGGGGCTCGTGTTGTATTCCATCCGCTGCGGGCTGCAGCAAACAGAATGTGCCTCTGAAGCACGGCCGGTGTGGACATCGTTAATCTAGGTCAGCCTCGCAGACCGTCTGAGGCCACTTACTGTAGTATTATCTCAATTATCCTATCGATTACACGGGAGAGACGCCACCAATTAGCGTGGGTGAAAATCCCAAACTGTACATCAATGTGACAGAAATGCAAACATCTTAGATCAAGAGCACCAAGGGCACAGATGATAATTTATGCAGTGGAAATATAACATCTCTGCGGTGTACATTTATGGAGTGTTATGGTACATGTCGTCATTGAGTACGAAGGAGTTATCAAGTTCACTACTTAAAAATAAATGGGTGTGACATAATCCCTATGCAAAGCAAGACAATCTTGTGTATCTTCTGTGATATTGATATGTTCGGTGATCTTCTTCTGATCACACTGTGCCATATATTGACTTCATACCCCAAACTGTGAGATAGTTAGACAAATTATATATATAAGATTATGAAACAGAACATGAATGAGAAAATGCATCAATAATAAATCAATAATGAATGCTAATTTACACTGGACATCTTGAAACAACCTGTTAACATTGTAAACATCTACAGAGTTCCATACTGTTACAAACGTGATCACACATTTTTGAAGAATACCAGAATACAAACGTTTCTGTTATGAATAGACATGCAATTAAGCGTAATTACTCTTCACTGAATGACTAATCGAGATCATTTAGGCTCTGAAAAGGTGTGATCGATTTCTCGGTGTGTGTGTGGCTTCACAAGGAGGCTGTCCCACCATCCCGCCAGCAAGTGAATTATAGCCTCTGAAACCCAGACACTGAAACTGCAGGGCCCGAATTCTTCTCGTGGGCCCCAGATTTTCTGATGAAAACCACATTGGTCAAATGTCTTTCCTCCGCCTTGTACAATAAAAAGCCACCGTTATTGGAGAGCTACATCAATGTGCTGCCTCTACACTCTTGCCAATTATAATATTGGCGGTAGTAAACCACATGACTGCTGTGGCGTGATTCAGGCACTGTGGATTTAAGGCATGCGGATATGAAACCAGCATTGCTGTTTGCATAAGTAAGGCTGAAATCAAAAGCATATCCCGTGTAAGAGTGTGTGTCTGTGTTTGGGGAAACGGCAGCATATGCTCTCGCTACCTGTAATGCTCCAAAGAATACACACGCTCTCAAGAGTGCTGAAGATTGCGTGTCAGAGGAGACATTTGTGTATAATGTCGATTTTCCTTTTTAATAATCACATTTTTCTTTCCACTTCTTTGCATGTTAGTGTGCTTGGGTAGCCATCTGCTAACCGACTTGAGCTTTTCAGAGCAAATGAACAGGTTGTGCATAATTGTGACCAGTTTAGTGAAACAACAACCTGTGGCAAGGTCTCTGGAGTGCTCCGGAGGAGAGAAGCAAATGTGTGCGCATGTGTTTGTGTGTATTTACAGCATCTGCTTATGTTTGTCTGTGTGTATGTAAGTTCATGTTTTTAAACCTGTGTGTTTAAACCTGTCAGTGTGCACTGATGTGCCTGCGTGTGTGTCTGTGTGCACTGACGAGCCTGTGTGTGTGTCTGTGTGCACTGACAAGCCTGTGTGTGTGTGCCTGTGTGTGTGTCTGTGTGCACTGACATCCCTGTGTGTGTCTGTGTCTGTGTGCACTGACGAGCCTGTGTGTGTGTGTCTGTGTGCACTGACGAACCTGTGTGTGTGTGTGTCTGTGTGCACTGATGTGCCTGCGTGTGTGTCTGTGTGCACTGATGTCCCTGTGTGTGTCTGTGTCTGTGTGCACTGACAAGCCTGTGTGTGTGTGTGTGTCTGTGTGCACTGACGAGCCTGTGTGTGTGTGTGTCTGTGTGCACTGACGTCCCTGTGTGTGTGTCTGTGTGCACTGACGTCCCTGCGTGTGTGTGTGTCTGTGTGCACTGACGTGCCTGCGTGTGTGTGTGTCTGTGTGCACTGACGTCCCTGTGTGTGTGTGTGTGTCTGTGTGCACTGACGTCCCTGTGTGTCTGTGTGCACTGACGAGCCTGTGTGTGTGTGTGTGTCTGTGTGCACTGACATCCCTGTGTGTGTGTGTATGTGTGTGTGTGTGCACTGACGTCCCTGTGTCTGTGTGTGTGTGTGTCTGTGTGCACTGACGTCCCTGTGTGTGTGTGTGTGTGTGTCTGCGTGTGTTGCAGGCCTGCAGGCCATTGAATGACACCTTGAGTCCTGGGGGGTTCGTCCAGGCTGTTCTGAGTTCAATCGGAGTGCAGGGCGAAGAACAAAGAACTGTCTGTTCCACCCGGGCCTTATCTTAAAAGCTCTGCCTATCACACACTCACCCACTGGTCTGCACTTACTGTAGCGTGTGTCCGGACAGCCCGTGCACCTCTCGCACCACAACAAGGCCTCCTGCGTCCCTACAGTTTCATCACATCTGCAGCTGAATGTGCAGCTAAATGTGTACTGCAAGAGGGCACTGTAAGTTAAAGGTCAAATTAAAGCACGCGGCTAAATCAGTACTTAAAACTTAAAGGTACCAGGGTCAGGCTCAATTCCATCTCAGTTCAGTCCGTTCAGATGATGAATTCAAATGCAACTGACAAACTGAAAATGCTTGTTTTTTTTCAGTGAATTGAATCAGTTACATGACGGCATCGACCTCAGTTCAATAAGGTGCATTATTAAAGTTTACAAACACTTAGATTTCTGAGTGGCAGTACAATGTGTGTGCAGCAAGTGATGCTTGAGCTGTGCAATCTCTCTTTCACTTTCTCACCATTTCAGAGATTCAAGGCTATTTTGTTGACAGTGTGTATGCTACAACATTATCATAATTATGCTAAAATATGACGGGTTTTCTACTGAATTAACAGAAAGAGAACTTCTAAACGCATGCTGCGGCAAGCATAGTAAAGCATATAAAGCATATTTGAGGAACACAGTTACAATTATCATTTGGGGTTTTTTTGCTGACTTGAGTATTTCATGAATCTGCACATTCGCAAAGGCCACAATGCACAATGTTCTGCAGCCAACAGTGTGTGATGGCGGTTTTAATGTTGGGATGCAGAATTTCCTCCAAGCTGTAATTTCGACATTGCACTGAAGACAATGAAAGACTTCAGTGGTGAACCTCTTCTTTACATTAGAGACGATCAGCTTTCTGTAGCGGAGAATTTGGTAGAACATTAATGAGTGCAAATCTGGTCAAACATTAACAAAACACGACCAAGGCACTCATCTGCCCTGAACAGTATGAAGAACTGAATAACCAGCCCTATTTAATTGTCAACTTGCAATGGTTTATCATTTTGGGGCAAGTGGCCTTTTTGTTAGTTAAGCCCTCCTCAGTATCCTCCTATGTCCTGTGTCTAGTCGTCCTGAAGCAGGAGCAGCCCGGCTGTTTATGGGCAGATGAAGGCACTTTCGCAAAATGACTTGGGAAGAAACAGATCTCCAGGGTATGCAGAAGTCAGGGGGCGGGATCATGTGTATTCATTTGTTGCCCAGCAACCGATGGGGTGGAGTCATGTGCAGTGGAAGAAGCCAGCGATGTTCACAGAGCTCTGAGAGGCAGAGAAGCAGAGGGTTTAGAGACGGTGCGAGGAAGAAGAGAGGAGGGAAGTGTTGGAAATTTGTTGTCGGTGACATTTTCCAAGAGGGCCTCCGGGAAGTGACTGGTCGCTGTGAACGAGGGCAAAGCCCAATAGCAGATCGCCCTGACCTGCCAGCGAGAGAAGAGTGGCTGTTTGCCATTTCCAGGCCAATAAAAATATGAAAAAAAGCCTTTGCTCACTATCACCACATGAACAGAAAAACTGCCCTGTCTGGGGCTCATCCCCTGCCGATTCCACTGCATATTCATACTTTCTCAAACGTTTGCTATTCCTATACTCCGCCTGTTCCTCCCAGCTTTCAAATAATTATAAGTTTATCGTGAACTAACTCACTGATAAGCTGTTAGCACTTGCGGTAAAACTATTTACATTTTCAATGCAATAATTTCAAAGCTGCTTGTCATTGCTTGTTTCTCCAGAATAAATTATTTACTTTAAATCATTATATAAATTTGAGTTGAGCTCAGTTTTCAATCCATTATCCAAGAGGAAATGATGCTATGGTCTGCAAGCTGATGCTATGATCTTATATGTTTGTCCCCAGTGAAACATATTGGGACACATACTATTTATCCAAAGCGACATACAGGATTATGAATGCGCACGTTACATGCCTACACTCCACATATCATTATAAGAATTAAATGAAACATTGGTGTCGGTGAGCTCTCTCACAGTTTAATGGGCCAATGATTCTTGAGGTGCTTGTTGAGGCTGTTCGCCGACCGTGCGTTGCAGCAAGGAAGGCTGCACCAGGCTCTTATGTTTACGCATACAACACAGCGGCTGTCTCGCGCAGTTCAAGAAGGGGCCTTTTTTTAAAAGAAAGAGAAAGAGAAATAGTGCTGGTCCTGCGTGTGAGGAAACAGTCACGCTTAGCCACGCTGCGAACAGCCGGAGGGGTCGGAATGCGGAAACTCCGCGTCCTTCGACCCCAGCCGGAGTGACGGACGGTTATGGCGGCTGCGCGGGAGGTGGTGGAGGAGCGGGAAGGGGAGCGGGCGTAGACCAGAGAGGGGCTTTTTCAACTCTGACCTACTTAACCAGGCCTGGTATTCTTTCTCCAGTTAAATCAATTCCCCCTTCAGCTGACACTTCCTCTCTTTCTCTGATCCCTCTCCTCCTGCCCCTCTCGCCCGCTAAAACCCTCCCTCCCTCTACGGCTAGCCATGTTGTTGTTGAAGGCTATTCATTCCAGGTGGGCAGCTGTTTTCTGTGTAAAAGTAGGCCTAATGCACTTCATAGCATAACAGGCAGTGTCTAGAAACCATCCAAAATGCTCTTGTTACTGTAGCAACCAGACAACACATTTTTCTGAAGACAAAGTGAACTGAATAAAAGGATGTTGAGTACTCATATTGCTTTTGTAATGAATACAATCCAGGTGAGAATTACTCCTGCAGGGTCCACCCTGCAGAACAATGTGATGACATCCGACTTTTGATTTCAGGGACGCTAACACTTCAGAGTACAATAAGAACACTAATTAAAAATAGAGTAAATATCGTAAATAGTGTATTTTGTGGTTTCCTATTTTTAATGGTATCAACACGATATGACACAAAATGACAATAAACTCCAGACGTATTATCACTGCGCAGGACTTCAAGGCGAGGCGCACAGTCCCTGCGCTTCTGTTAAACCCCTTCCTCTCCCGGCTCTGAGAGCACTTCCCCTGCCTGTCTGAGCTCCAGAGCTGGGCCCCGTCTCCCCTGCTCTCTCTGCGTCCGTGTTTCAGTTTCTCCGTCCCCCTCATAGCTCCCTCACTCCTCTGTTTATCTTTCCCCTTCCCTGATGGTTCAGCGCTTCCTGTCGGGCCAGGCTGCCTTCGTGAGCCAATGCTTCCAGACAGCTGTAAAAAGAGCCGGTCTCGCTCCCTCGCATTACTCTTCTCTCCCTCACTTTCTCCCCGGCTTGTTCTCTCAGCCTTTCCATCTCCTCATGTTATCTCTTGCTTCCCTCCTGCTATCTCTCCCTCCATTTCCATTCCCTTCTTGCCCTTTTGCACTTCCAAATTCTCCATTCTTCTCCTGTTTTCTTCCATTTACTCCCTCCTGCTTTCTCTTTATTCCTGATCCCATTTTCCTCCCTCCCTCTGTGACTCTTTCCCTCTTTTTTTCTGTTTTCTCACTCACTCCCTCCTCCCTCTCTCTCTCTCTCAGTTTCACTGCTTCTCCCTGGGCCTCTATTTTCAAACCCCTTGGCTTGCTTATCTCAGGCAAGATCATCAAAGCACATTTCAAAGTCGAAGCCGAAGTTAAAATTTACGGACAGGAAGCTGGCATTCCTGCACGTTTGATGCAAACAAACACTAGAAACTGCCCAGCACCTTTTCTGAGCGGGCGGGCCTCAAACATTCCAGAATGGTCCGGTTTCTCCTGTGCTCTGACCGCTGCCAGCACGGTCGGCCCTGGCAAATAAGAGGAGAAACGGGCCTGTTTGGCCTCTCTCAGAACAGTTCTGCAGAATCAATGCACCGCCATGCTGTCCTGCTAGCATGTTGTGTTGGGCCGACCCCTACACTCGTCAGGGGGCCGAATTTCCCTATTTTCCAGACAGGAGAGCGTAACCAGCTGGCTCTGTCGGGGAAAACAGAGGCCGGGGCTGTCAGGCCAGCCATTTATCCCACGACGTCAGTGTGAAATTACCATCCCAAACTGTCAGCCCGCAGGCTCCCCCCACAAGGGGAAAAAGAGTAAAGGGGCCCGGGGGTTGGGGGGTGGGGTGGTTTTGGGGAGGCAGGAATGGGGAAAAAAAGGTCATGATTGAAGAGGGAAAAGGAACTCGCAGCAAAGAGAGAATAAGCAGAAACACGGAGGGAAAGGAAAGAAATCCAAGACTGAGAGCTGTCCTGGTGGGCAGAGGAAGTTTCCGGAAGGAATTACATTCACTTTCTCTTCATTGCATTAGCCATGGGAGAGGAGGGGAGAGGGGGCGGGGTAGACTGAACCACAAGTCATAAGAAAGTTTGGTTTCGAGGCCTGCCTTGAGACGTGATCGCGTGTGAATTTTTTCCAAATGCCGGAGCCGCCACCTCCACTAAGCGTGACGAGCTAGCCACTGCTGCTCTCACGGGCGCTCTGATGTCTGTCACTGTCGCGAGCCGCAGGAAGCAGGGACGCTTCACAGAGGGCTTCGTTTCACACTTTACACCCCGTCTCCGTTTCCGCAAAGCAGCGACTAAGACACGGCAAACAAGACGCGATTCCCGATCCCGCATCTCCACCAACATTTCCAACCTTGGCACACGAAGGCAAGCAGAACGAGTGCTTGGGAGTTAAGAAAGCAAGGGGACTCTGGGAACGGCAGGCCAGCCCGGGCACGCACGGGGCCAAACCTGCTCGTTCGGCGACAGCAGTTACACACGGCAACACGATCCAAGAGCTCGCGTCTGAATGTGTGCCGGGTGGACGCGAAAGCAACCTGTGAAAGCCTGAGTGTTGTTACGTACGGACGTGTCTTGCACATGTTTGTGTTTTTACTTGTTTGGCGCTTTCTCCTCACAGGGTCCCTTTGTCCCTGCAGCCCGGGACGGACGCCGTGTTCAGCCGCAGAGCTGTTAAGACACTCTTTCGGGGAAATGGTGAGGCTGAGGATCATTTATTTTACAAGGCCCCCCCCCCCAACCCCACACTACCCTGCCTGAAAAGGCTGCTGGACTCCTTTCAGCCTCTGGATGGGGAGGGGGTGAAGGGGGTGTCACTTAAGGACATCCAGAACATGCATCCCCCCTCTCTGGCCCCTTCAACTGCTCTCCTCTCCTTCCTCTCACTCTCTACGTCTCTACTCTTCCTTTCTTTTCCCCTCCCTCATCCCCCTGCTCTTTCTCTCTCAGGAGGGATCCTCCTCCATACTTCTATCTCATCCCTCTCTTTCCCATTCTCTTACTCCTCTGCCTCTGAAGAAATCAGCCCATATCTCTCTACTGGTTTTTCTTCTTTAATTCTGCCATGCCTTTCATCTGCCGTTGTCCTGTATGTTCACCCCAAATCTGCTGACACTTTTCCTCTATTGGTCTACACACCATTTCTGCAGAAAACTGAATGAAACTGTTCATAAAAGTGTTCTTACAACATATAAACACAGGGAACCTTACCCCTGTACAGCCCACAAACAGGCTTGCCCAATGACGCCCTTTTTTAATCACTGTAAATTGTTTATTTTACTAAAAAAGAAGTGAAGTGAACTCATTTCAACTGTACAGCTACAGCCAGCTGATACCTTCAGTCAATCCGGTTTACACTAGTGTCAAATGTGCCTTTTTCACAGCACATGTACCCAGCAGCTAGAAGAAGAGATGTGTTGAAATTACATGTTGAATAAAGGAAATGGTTTATATATCCTTCAGCTGAACACCCTGATCCACAGCTCTTAAGCCAGAAGGTCTATTCCAGGGACATCTATGTTCTCTTGTTTGGGATGTGGTACTTGCACGACAGGATGACAGGGTTTGAGTCGCATCCCAGAAGTGCTTTGCAAAATAACTGATTTCAGCATATTTCATTCCGATGAATGTCTCTTAGAGCTGGGAACAGTGTTGGCTCTATACTATCTGACCTTAGTAGTGTGTACAGATCCAAAGTGGCACTATCTGGAAGAGAAAGTTGTCTATTGTTTGCCCCGGTCTGGGAAATAACAAGGCATGTGGACTGCACCTATATTATATGGGCTGCCGTAATCTCATAATGAGAACCTTCAATGGTAGTGATAAACACAAGCATAGAAATGATATGTATGAAAAAAGCTCATCCGTGTGAATGACTCTCAAGGGCAGGTTTGAGGTCTGCTTATGTCATTAACCAGCCATGGCCGGGAGTCCAGCAACAGGTGGTTGTTATGGTTACTGTTGCATGAACCAATGACCTGCCAGGTGCCCACAGGCTACCAGCTGGCAGAGAGAGATGGGCCTAGCCCCAAAAAGCACTTGCTCTCCTGTACTACTGTGTGGAACGTGTAGAATAGAGGCTGTGTCTCATGGGGAGTGCCTGGAAGGAGTGCCCATAGCTCAGCTATGTTGAGTGCAGGTGCCATGACAGTGACTCAGGTGCCCAGTTGCAAATCTTTCATTGTAATGGGAGAGAAATATGCTAAACATCTTTAAATAACTGCATAATAAATGATCCTAGCAATACTGCTGTGAATTAGTTGAAGGTTGTCCGATTCCAGAATAGTCTATGGGGTTGCTAAAGTGCACCTCTGAGGCTTAAGAGTTGAATCTATGTTGAGTGTAACATATGGACCACCAAGGTGTGGCTGTGCCAGTGAGAGACTGTGGAGGCAGCACTGTGAGTTTGTGTCTGCAATGTTACCAAAGCCCCAAGTTACCAAAGCAGGAGTGGGTAACTCCATTCCTGGGGCACCAGTGTGTATGCAAGTTGTTGCTGCCCCAAAGTACTGTGGCCCAATTATGCCTATTAGCTGAACACTCTACCGCAACACCAATACACCACTGGTTTAACAGTGCATTAGACCACAGTAATAAATCGTCATCTGTCATTAAGGAAAAATGATGGCCTTATTAAATGAACAATATGGAGGTGGAGAATTAGTGACCAAGATACTCACGGCTGGCAGAGTTTGACCAGGTCCTGGTCTGTGGTACCTGGGTGAAGACCACGGATGTACAGGTTCGTTTTGCTCAGCTGCTCGCCTCCCCCACTGCTGCTGTTACTGCTGCTGTTGGTGTTGGGACTGGGGGGTGCCATCTGCTGGCTGGAGGACACATAGGCTTGCTGCAGACAGAAACAATGGGGTTGTATTACTATGGGTGTGTCCCAATATGAGAAAAATGCATACACCTTTACTCCACTACCGCCCTCATCTCCTCCATGCCCCAGAAAACGATCTTTGTGCACTCCCTCCCTCCCACTGTCCCAATGTAGGAGTAGATGAGCGAAGAAGCTTCAACTCAGCTTTTACTCCCCCGGCGAAGTGTACATCCATGTATGCTACAACAGAAGCCTTTTAATTTGTCTAGATCACTTCATCGTGACTATATGCAATAACTTGTGGACTGACCAGATTTGTGATTGGCTAAGGTAATATTTGGCTCAGCAAAAAATAACACTTATGACAGGGTATTTCATCAATAGCCGACTTTGACTTGATGACAGTCAAGCCAATAAGATTGACCTCATTTACGTCAGTCTCCCTCGTTCACTCCTTTCCTCCACTCATTAACTCTCCTCCTTTGGTCCACATACTTCACAGGAAGTAGGGCAGTGGTAGTGGGGGAGTGGAGTGAAGGAGGAGGGAGTGAGAAATAATGGTACGCACCCCAAATGGGATGCAACTGAGGTAAAAACAAACCACTCAAAAGCACGTTTCAGCGTAATTAAGAACAGTTCTAGGGCAATTCCATCGTTAATTTATGCATTTTATGCCACCTACTTGGAAATGGGTGAAAAGGGAATCTACGTGTCAGACACAAATGGATAGCTGACAACTCAATACAATAAAAGGAGTTACTTTACTAAATTCATGGTGTTGAAATGGTGAACGATTAGCACACTCACACAATATACCAAAGAAGCTTTTTTAGGTTCACTTCAGGTAAACAGCCGGAGCATTTTCATGAACAGTACTTGTTGCCAGGAGAGTCAAACGGAGGTGCATGGTATTTGGCCATGCATCATTACGCATACGCATATGGCTAAGGAGTGATTGGGGGTAGTGGGGGTTGCAAGTACATGGTCTCTATGGCAATGCGCAGTTCGTGAGCCAGTAATAAAAACAACAGTGATCTCCATGCACACTGAATTGCAGCCCATAATCAGAGTTTAACTTCAGCCACTCCACTTGCGTGATGCAACATGGATTGTGCCTCTGCTGCCACCGAACCAGAAGAACCTTTCCTCATCATGGGTGTCCAGGGATGCCATTTTCCATTTTATTTGATATTTTCCCTTATAAAGGAAAGTGTACCGATGCTCTGTAAAAATAGACGCTAATAAAGTTTGATGACTTCATCTGTAACTGGTGTAGATGTGCTGATGTCAGGCCATAAAGGACGGCATACCTTACGTTTAAAGAATGATTAGAGTGATTTTCACAGCTTCAGAACCTCAGAAATCAACTGACCATCAAACCGGGCACAACGGACCTTGATTCATTGACATGAACGCTTACTGGACACAAGCCAGGCAAACAGTGTTTCCCAACACACTGACTCTCCATCAGGGGATGCTGCACTGTATTGAGGGTAAATAGGCTAGATCATGTGATGGAAATGTTACTATTGGCTCCCCTTTTTAGTGTTCTTTTTTCACCTGTCTGCTTGACAGTGTTCATTGTTTGTTGATGACCCTTAAAATCAGTAGTCTTTTATACCCTGCTCCTGGAACTTTTTGGTTTCCAGGAACTTTGGTGTTAAAAATTACTCTTCACTCTAGTCAATACATAGATAAATGGGAAAAACTGTGTAAAATTTTTTTTTTTACAGATGAAACTGTTCTGAGCTGAGGAAACCTGTTTGTTCTGTACAGACGCATGCAGACTTACATATGACCATTATGTGAAATTGCTACATTGAACATCTCCATGCCAGCACATACAAATGATGGTGAATGACAAGTCACAATGTAGAACATCTGGTGAAGGATCCCCACAACTGCAATGTTTCATCCTGTGTAACTTTCAGCATGGGCAATTCTCCCTCCACGGCACCTATGGCCTCCTCAGCCATTCAGAAAGGAATTCAACCTGTTGACCAAAATGAAACCCGAAAATATTGCTCTGGCTTCATTTCGACCAAAGAACTAAGGCAACACCCTCGGCAACACTGGGTGCTCTCAAACACAACATTCCACAAGATGGGAAATGGTATAACAGTTAACTTGAAATGAAATTGGCTGCAGTCTCTTTATTGTCTTTTTCACCTGATTGTAGACCTTAAGAGTATTATGGCAAAGGAACTGCAAGTGCAGATGAAAAAAGAAGAAATCCATGTTCCTATTTTCAATCCAAAAACAACATCCAAAAGTTCAGCCTTGTGTTAACATTCACAGATTAACCGCTTGCCTTCAGTCAGCCATTCAAACCAGAATAACCTTGAAACCGCCAGTTTTTGCAAAACCAAAAAATATTTCAGCTCAGTTTGGTCAAGGTATTCCTGCTGTAGAATATACTCTTTGTGACTCTGGTGGCCTGAGTTTAGATGTGCATTTATAGTGACTATATAACATCCGTATAAAAAGTAAAAATATCCAGAAAGTACATATGGCTCCACACATGCCTATCGAGTCTGAAGGCCTTCCTGCAATTTTATGGGAACTGATTAGATATTATCGATCAGATTACTGACTGTAAACATATTGACCAAAGCACAGGATTCTGCTTCCAAACCCTTTATACCAAGGTCTATGTCAACAGGCGGCTTTTCACAGAGAGAAAGGCAATAACACTGTGTTCTCAAATCAGTGAAACTACTTGCTAAAAACACATTTTCCAAAACAACGCAATTAGAGTCATTGCCTTGTTTACGTACTTTTGGATTCCTGCTTAGTAGTGGTGCCGAAGGTGAGTGGGGTGGGGGTTGATTTCAAATTGCCATATATTCACATTTGCAATCATTACAGACTTGCTGGCAAAGTTTCTGATTTCAGACAAGGCTGAAGATGCAAATGCTGCCAATGTTTACTGCCCAAAGTGACACTGATGCCAAGCTAACTAGAATGTCAACACAGATATACAGATTAATTACACAAGAACTGCCGATCAGAGCATCTGTTTTCACACTGGCAATTAACAAGTGCTGAACTTATTTTTACTGGCAGTAAAAAAGCATTTTGAGAGTGTGGCACTGTTCATTGGACAGAAAGCTCTCAAATCCATATACAAATCCCCTGGGAAACAAATAAGCAAGAACGGCTGCCCTATCCTTTTATTAGAAAGGTGTAGTTATTAAAAATGCTGTGTAAAACAGGAATGGGAACATAGGGAAATAAAGGCTATCTGATTTCCCACCCCACCCTCATACAGCTGAACGTCCCCCATGCATTACTCATCAGGGGTGCACTAGAGGATGAGATATGTAATTATACTAGGCTGTCCACTGGCCCATAGGGACAATGGGCAAATTTGTCAGGAGTCACAAGGTCTCGGGACAGACCCTGCGTGTTTGGGAATACCTCAGTGGGGGGGACGGAGCAAAGAACCGAGGAAAGATACGGATCTTGCCAATTACACCCTGTCCATTGGCAGCCTGTGACTGTTTTTACTTAATGAAAGTGAACCGACTGCTCCCATCACGGCCACAGACACCACCACAGCCACTGCCTGGCCCCCGCGCTGACAGTCCTTTCACTGCTTTAATCTCCTCGTCAGACAGCGCTGCTTCGCCTGGAATGTTTCTCCGGGATTACAAGAGTTCCTTTGAATCGGATACACTGAAGCAATCCTACCCACAATCCTCCCCAGCGCCACCGATTCCCTGTCCCAGCAGCCTGTCCCCGCGTCACGGCGGTGCTGTCGTCAGCTGTCTGGGGAACTTCACGCTCGAGAGTCCCGTTCCAGCGGGTTTCCCAGGCAACACGCTCCACTGCGGCCCCTCTCTCTACGGACTCGATCACAGCCGGTCTTTTGATGCAATCCTCATTAAAATTGACTGTGTTGCCATGGCTATTCATTTCATTCATGAAGGCAAAGGTGTTGATTTGTCCAATTGATTTTAGTTGTGTCAAAATTACGTGCAAGAATGGCAAAATAAGTGCCAATCCCACCCTGAAAGACCAAAAAGTTGTGTGGCAGCCATAAGGTAATGAAAATCTGCAAAGCCATGATAAATATGCGTGCATACTCTCGGTCTATTACTATTATTTTCCACTAGACTAGCACCAGTAACTTAAAATGGAAGGCCCTACTTTGACATTCCACATTACAATTAAGCATACCATCACCCAGAAGTAGCTTTCGTCTGCAGCAATGCAGTCCCATACAGGCTTTCCCTGATGCCTATAATTGCTGCACATATACTTTTCGATTGATGTCATCACATTTTCCTGTGCTTTGCTACGCTGCCTTGGGGTCAGCAACAGCGGCCACCACTAATTGGAGTCAGAGCTTGTTAGCAGAAGATGCTAATCCTTCTCATGTGCTGCTAGTCAAGCACCAGCTCATTACTTCTGCTCTGCTGCAGAACTCACGGCTGCATACGAGGGCCGTCGCTTTTCTGTTCGATAATGTAACTTTGAATCTCAGGAAATGAAAACATATGGAATATGTGATTAAGGGTTCAAACTTGTAATCCTGTTGCCGAGGCAAAGTAAGGAGCCCAGTTTCTCTCTGCACTCAACCGTGTTGCGCTCACGGTAGCGCCCAATATCAAAGAGACCAATAAACAACAAGCCATGCTATTGTTTTGTCTGGAGGAATATTGTTGGGTGGCACACAAATAAAGTTCATATGAGGGTCACGCTGCCTGCATAGCCTGTAGGCTCAGGTCACCACACCTCAGGAGTGCCATTTCGAAATATTACAGGTTCTATGTCATTGGAGACAAAATAAAAGTCAAGGAGAGAGTCAACTGCAAAAGTATGCAAGCAGCAACTCCCTAACCCTTAAAAGTCTGACACATGTTCCCCTCCACAGGAGATTGATTAGGTCAGTTTAGTTTACATATGTCATGCCATTGTTGTGAATTAATGATGGACTCATGTGTTATCATTTTTTCTTTTGTTTGAGCAACAGTTGATCTACCAAGTCATTCTATTGCTGTGAATGGCATCATTGACATTGTTATAAGAGCATGTTAATAATATACATTTATGCAATGTCTTATTTGAACAAATTTAATATGAACACATTTGAACAGATTTCACTTATGGGATTCATTCAAACTCAATTTTTGGAAAAAGTGGCAGCCCTAATGCATAACATCACTGACACAGGCATGCACACACACGCCTCTATACACACACAAACACGCCTGTATGAACACACACAGTTGCGTTACATACATGTAATAAGGCACATACATACACAAAAAATCATTCAATCATCACCAGTAACTTAGCCAGAAATATTCATATAGTTATCTCTGCAATTTGGGGGCCCAGAATTACCAAGGTGCGCATTCACAATTGGATGTGGTGGTACCGCCAAGATAAATGGGTGCCCCACGATACTATTTAGGTGTCCCTGGCCCACCCATGCCTTCACCAGTAGTACACACAGATGTGCGCACACACACACACACACACACTCACACACACACACACACCCACACACACACACACCCACACACACACACACCCACACACTCACACACACACACACACACACACACACCCACACACTCACACACACACACACTCACACACACACACACAGACTCACACACACACACAGAGTCAGGGATAACTGCCACACACACACACACTCACACACTCACACACACAGACACACACTCACACACACACACACACACACACACTCACACACACACACACACACACTCACACACACACACAGACACACACTCACACACACACACACTCACACACACACACACTCACACACACACACTCACACACACACAGACACACACTCACACACACACACACACACACACACACACACACAACACAACTCGTCTGAGGGCACACTTTTCCTCCAGTGCAACACCACGCAACTTTGTTTCAAGGAGAGGGCAGTATAAATGACTGCAGGTTGTATAGAAAATGAGAGATGACCAAAAAGAGAACTTGAGCCTGGCAGTCACAGGCTGCAGAGATTTTATTGGTCTGACGTCATTCATACATCAAAACCACTGATGTCACCCCTTCCTCCAGCTCCACCCTTCCTGGGAAATAACTAGTGTGTGCATGTTCTCCTGTTTAGCCTTGCATTATTACATCTTCCCAGTTCATCCATTGTTCTGTTATGCATTCCTGCCATGACTTTACAAAAATGCAACAATGTGACTATCTATCAATGCCTTTTACAGTTTTTTACAATCGTTTTCACACTTGTCTCAATACCATGTCCACTTTTTCAAAACACTTAACACATTCACCATATCATTAGACTATGTGAACTAAACTGTGGATATTTTTGCATTGCTTTCATACTAAAGGCATTCAATCACCACTTCTTCCAAAATTCATGAATACCTCTCTCAGTCAATGTTCACTACCAGCAAAAGTTTGTCCAAATACAGCAAATTTTGCAGACATTTAGATACTCTGTTCAAAACAGTTAACTTTCAGTTCAAAACCCAATACAATTCTGATCATTGTGGAAGGAAATATGCTGCATTTTGGCAGAAAAATGAAACTATATGCTTGAAATACGTAAGACAGATCATTCTGATTTGAGCAGAAAGTTTATTCAGTTTATTCAATTTTTTTGTTTGCAGCCTTGTTACCATCTGTGCAAAAGTGATCATACTTGCATTGAAATGTGCACATATATAGGGTAAATATAGATGTAGTTGTTACTGAAGAGATTTTTCCGCTATTACTGCTGTATATGTACTGCTGAAACACCTGGCTGTCTTTTCAGTGAACAACCTGCCCAGGCGTTTGTTGTTTGTGCCCCGTTACCACATACACAAAAGGGGCCATCTTTGGATTGGCATTTGAATTCTTTAGCCTTGGTGGGGAAAATGGATGCAGCCAGAGGAAGAGCAAGAACAGTTGTGTCTGATGAAATCAGAACCACAGTCATTGGTAAATCATGGTCTGTCCCTGAGGGAAGCAAGTTGAGGGTTCAACCAAACTTGCCTAGATCCACAGTGGCTTCAATAGTGAGGATTTTCAGGCAAACCAACAGGTACTATACAGTATTTGCAGCATTCTGACTGAAGGAGTTCAATTGATGTGTATATTACAGCAGTACTGTGATTTGAAAAGTCTCCAGAAAAAGCAGATGTATCAGTGCACATTTGTCTGTGACGC
This sequence comes from Conger conger, assembly GCF_963514075.1. Taxonomy (NCBI): domain Eukaryota; kingdom Metazoa; phylum Chordata; class Actinopteri; order Anguilliformes; family Congridae; genus Conger; species Conger conger. Next base: position 27,733,089 of record NC_083773.1, on the reverse strand, counting down.
ACTACAGGACCCAGCGGTTACCTCACACAGTCACACAGGGGGAAGGGGAAGAATGTTTTTGCCTCAACAGGAGGATACAATAGTCGGGATGGTCATTGTCAACAACAGCATCAGGCTAAGAGAAATATGCAACAACATAATCGCAGACAACAACATATTTCCAAACATTGACAGTGTAAGCACTACAACCATTTCAAGAGTGCTACAGAAACATCAGATCAGGATGAAACGGTTGTACACTGTCCCCTTTGACAGGAACTCTGAGGGTGTCAAGGTACTCAGATACCAATATATGTGAAGGTGTAGGACCACCACCCACATGAAAAGTCACTTCCAGATGCAATGCCGGCTGGGTGTATGGACATAACAGTGGAACACATCCAGGGCTGGAAAAGCCACACAAAGAGATGTTTTCCTCGGTGTATAGAAAGAGATAACATTTGGAGTGATGTTGATGAAAATCTATGGCCAAATGCAGAGGACAGGATGGATGGGCCAGGCCAACAGTAGACTTCTGATACTGATAGGCAGACAATATATGTGCGAATTACTGTATATAGTGAAAATATTGCTTTTTGGTATGTATTTGTTATTGATTGTAATGTATTTTGAGTAATTGATTGTATTGTATTTTTCTTTTCTGAATTACAGTATATTGCACTGTGAGAACAAATGTCAAAATACTGTAAACCCTCTGAAGAATACTGTTGCTTTTGTGATTTGTTTCTTTATCATATATTGTTTTACATTACACAGTAAAAATAGTTATTCTGGGTTTCCAATATAGTAAAACATTCATTCATTTACAGTTTACTGTAAATTTACCACACTCAGTCATGACATCTATTGTGAGAGGCAAACCAACAGATCAGAAGTTTCTTTAGCTGCTTGGCTTGAAATATTTGTGGATGCAAAAATAGAGGAAAGGGAAACACATAATATATGTATTTAGCAATGCTCCAAGTTGTTTGTGTTTTGTAGTTCATTGAACATTGAGTGAAAAAGTAGTCTTATGGGAGAAAGCATGTGCTATAGTTATGGCAGCATGAGTCACTTTTGGGTGAAATATTAAGTGTTTTGGTGGTTGAAGTGCCTTTTGCACCAAAGGTTAACTGATTTGCTCAGGTGTGTGTTTCAAAAGCACACTGTGTGAAGAGTTTTGAAAAAGTGGACATGGTATTGAGACAAGTGTGAAAACGATTGTAAAAAACTGTAAAATTCTATTAATATGATTGGTGCTTTCCTTGTTTGCATTTTGCATTTGTTCTAAATGTAGGGCCTAAAATTCTGTAAAAGAGTCAAAGGAATACTGAGCATTTTCTGTGATTAACCTATAGTCACAAGTACATAACTGGGTTTGCAGAACAGCAGTCCATTTAAATGTCACTGCCTGGGTAATGAATGTGTCCTTTTGGGTTGTCAGCCAGGGCAATTACATCCAACAAAGTTTCCCTGAATGGGAATGTTGAGTTGAGAACTTCAATATTAGGAGGTGCTTTCACAAAACCATACCTAGCAATATTCTAAGCCACTCTTCCCAACTAATTAAGACCAACAAAATTTAGTTTTCGTTCTAGGGTGACTTTTCAGACCAAACTGTTCAGGAGTAGGAGGAGGATTCCTCTAGAGCTGTCTTCCCTCCCTCACGGGGTAACAGCTGAATTCCAATGCATTGAACCCATATAACAGGTTAGAAAAAAATATTGAAAACACTTTTTGAACATGCCTTTTAACACACCACTTCTACATCTTAATTGCTTCTCAGTGGTTCAAATGTCAAAAACACACATGCCCTAAAAGAGTTGGTTAGTAAAACCATAACTATTTAAGAAAGGGCGTGTAGGTTTTGAACTCAAAACACATTTTTCATCATTATATTTACTTCACTAGATCAAAACTTTCACCAGGAGCGAGATTTTGGCAGTCAGACTATTGTTGGCCATGGGCACTGGCAATGACTAGAGTGGAGAACTGTTTTTCTAAAAAAGTAAATACATTGGTAAAAATGTTTGCGTTTTGAGCATATTATGCACTCCATGCAGCTGTGTGCCTGCATGTCATATTCAGCACACTAGAAACTAAGGCTTTAATACATACATACTGTGATTATAATTTAGCAATATGCTACATACATAGTAACAGATCACACGGTCCAGTCACAGCTGTCTCTACACAAACAGGTGCTGGGGTTAGAAAGAGCTCGGCAGTGCTTGAAGTGGGCCAGTACTGACCAGTATGCGATATCCTTCTTTGTTTTTTCTTGCATACTGGTACTTATTTTAAGCTCCCAGTACTCTTTTCTCTGCCTGACCAACCATATTCTATCCACTAAAAAAACAGTTGCAGTTAGCGTGGTATTATTGCCATCAGTGCTTGAAGTCAGCCGGAACGGACCGGGACACCATAGCCTACCGGGACTTCTATGTTTTGCTCAGAGTACCAGCACATATTTATTCAAGCACTGGGGCTCACAGGTTAAATCGAGGCGGAGGCAAAGCCAGCCCGACAGATCAGCGCATGCCCAGATTTTGTCTTTACCTGGCTTCAGGGAAATTGCAAATCCCATGGGGTGGTTCCACATACAGCAGCTGCTTGTGATCAAAGCCAGGTACTTATACATCCATTTGTCTGCTGTTTTATAATTTGCTATGAGTTTTGAGGGGCGGGTCCTCCCTACCACTTACAAGAGGGTTTAGCTGTTCCTGTTTCTCCCTCAAATGTATACTTTCCCATTAACCATGCCTTCTATCCTGTCGCTGTACACAGCCCAAGCACTTCACCTTGAATGGAATTTTGCCTCAGTCTGTTAGCCATTTCTGGGGAGACAGCAGAAGCTGGTTATGGCAGGGCGCGGGAACAACGATATTGAGCATTTACAGCTTAACCACTCTCTCCCTCTTCATCTCTCTCTCTCACTCACCTTTCTTCTTTTCTGCTAATTTTTATTACCTTTTGCTTTGTTTTTACTCAATAATCTTTAATGCTAATGGTTTGAAAATATCAAAGGAACCTGTTATCCCTGTCCTCATTTCAACCGATAGAAATACATGGAAAACGCTGGGTTAATAATCACCAGGCTTACAACCCCATAGAGAGAAAGCAGAAAGGCCTGAAGGGGATCACTCAGACAAACAGCTGCTGTACCCTTCACTGCATTCAGGAAGCTCAAGTGCTGAAGATTGCGCACTTTGTCAGAGCTCATTGTCCGAGTGTGTCTCAACTCACAGCGGATCAAGGCTGTTCCATGTGAACCTTGACCCCCTGGGACTCTGAGTCCTGCTTGTCTTTGACCAGTTTGGCTGCCTTCCCCTTGACTCAACACACCGGGGGGGGGGAGGGGGGCGGGGGTTGTTCCTCTGTACACCGACAACATAACTGCATGCTCGGCTTCTCTCACTTTCTGTTGCAAATTGAATACAAACTGCTAATGCACAGTGTATCCAGAAACATGAAAATCTAAAACCTCCAACAGAATTGTTTTAAACACAGATATTTTTCCTAGACTAGCCAGATGGTCAGCTCCAATGTTCCCTACATCCTCTACAGGAGGTTCTGGTTAGTAACAGGAATTCCCGGTGCTTCCAAACATCCACTGAAAGTGTACTGTACTTTGTTACACCCCTTAATTTTCATAAAAATAAATGCAACTTTTTTCAGCATCAAAGGAAGTGAGACAGAGCTTGAAGTTAAGAACACAAAGTTGGCCATCTGTTAATCAAAAATAGAGTTTGTACTCTCAAGTACTCACATTTAAAACCCTTATTCATTTTTCACTCAAAAACCCCTTGGTAAGACGAATCCCAATAGCAGAAGTGTTTAATTTAATTTGGCGAAACCAGGCTGTTCAGTCCATCCTGGCTCCCCATTTTGCCCGCAGTCGAGGGAATATATATCACAGAGAGTCAAGCCTCATCTTGAACACCTCAAGGATCTCTGCAGTAGTTGTTGACTTTCAGAAAATAAATGTACAATACCTTTTATCTACTACTAGATGAAAAACCCTGGATGTATCACTACTCACAATTGATCCATTCTTGCTCAATCAGGTTAGCAGAGTACCCTTCAAAGCATATGGATTAATGTTAAGTAGGGCAAGTCCAATCAAACAAATCTCCGCCTCCTCCCCGCTTCTGGAGATGACGGCCCTTGAGGGAAAGACTTCCCAGTTCCTCGTGTTCCGGCACCTTCTCGTCCCTCTAACCGCGGAGCAAATGAGGTGAACCGCCGAATGCTACCGGGGGGCCGACTGTAGACGCCAGCCCAGACACGTCCCTGCAACCGTTCTCCGCTGAGAATGCCGGATGACTCCTTCTCTAAAGCTCAGGCATTACACTCTCATTCCCCGGTATCCCATAATGCCCATCATTAAAGATCCCTCACACACAGGGCCGTTAGTACAGCGGATTACCCCACGCAGCGGTTTGCTCTGCTTCAGACTCTGGACTCTTTCATTACTCATCACTAAAACAATGCAGCGTTTTTTTCCCTTTTTGTTTTAAATCACTTTTATGTATGAGAACAAAGTTGAGCAAGGTCTAGCAGGTCTCTCTGCAATGAGAGAGGCTATAAGCGATCAAATCCACACACATGGGGTGGAAAAGCTTAGCCAGTACCCCAGGGCTGTGATAAAAGTCAAATGTAACTGAAAACAAAAAGTTCAAAAGCTTGTAAATTTCAGCACCTGTCAACAGTAGCAATGTTGCCTAAAATGCCTTGTTCAGAAAAAGTAACCACTTTCAAGGTACTGGTTTTTCAAGACACTGGTCAGCAAATTAACCAGCATTTCCCATCAAAACACACTACCAAAATCCTAACCCATTGTTCCATGTATACACAACGTTTAATCAACTTACCGAGTACATCTGAATACTATCAGTGTACTAGAGCTAAATTACAACTGTTGTGTTCTCCACAGAAAGTATTTGCCATTTTAAATAACCAAAATGGCCTAGCCAAGTCGGAAATGTGTGCACAAACTAGTGAGGAGCAGTGAACTGAGAGATCCTGATCCTCATGTTCCTGAGAGACTTTTCCACAAAATACAATTGCGATCAAGTCTTGTTTTCTCAAGTAAACTGAAACCTAAGTTGTAACCTAGTGCAATGCAGTGTCTTTCAAACAAGTCAACAAAAAAGAAAATAACATCTCAAACATTGAAAAATGTAATTGTATGGAACACTCAACGTGATGAATCTGTCTCATTCGTCTCATTGGCATCCACATTGTTGGGTAAGTATTGTTGGAAAGTTTGGCTGCAAATTTCTGTAATCTGGATACAGTCTTCCTCAGGGGCATGCGCTGCACAATCTTTGTCAGGTCTCATGGACAACCACACAAGCTGCCATGAACTTTCCCCACACACTCATTGGACAGCTTCCAGCCAGCACAGGGACCACGAGTGTGGGGTATCCAGTATCCCGATTACAGGCCCCCCTACAGGCATAACCCAAATTACAACCAGAGCCGACAGCAAACGAGATGATTCCCACCGGCCTTTTGCCCACTGTAAAATCGTGTATTCGTTATGCGGCTCTGATCACTGTGGAAAGCTGCAGTAAAGACCAACCTTACGATGCACAATCCTCTTCACTAAATATGACACAGAGAAGTATGAATATGAATAGCACAACTTAGAAACAGTTGGTTCCATGAACAAACCCAAACTATGTATAGGTACATTATGGAAACCACCCCAGCCATTTCACCATTGTTTGCCTTGGTGTTTTTAATTCTTGGAGACCCTCAAACCGTGAAACATGTACACAGTGGAGAAGATCATGATGATGTCACTGCGTTCATTTGCCTATCGCTGCTTAAACTTTACATCCAGCCGCACAGCCCCACCCCCTCGTCATCACAGCCTGATTTAATCAACTAACTCCAAATATGCCTTTTTTCTTTTTCTTTCAGACAGATTTCCCAATCTAATGCTGCTGCATGCCACCCAAGCCTTTCAAGAACAAGGTGAAGGGGAAATCAGAGAGAGGGAGAGGAAAATGGAGGGAGGGAGCGAGAGAGGGAAAACAGCAGATAATCGCGATTTTACACCAATTTGAGTGAAATTGACTACAGTGTCTACAGTTGTGCGAATCAAGGTACATAAAATGGAACAGGAGAGGGGGAGGGAACCAAGGGCATGCAGACTCGTCAGTATAAAACTGAAACACGTTTTCTTCAACTGCTAAAATGTCATTTTTTAATCTTTTGGCATGTTTCTCCAAAAGCCATTCATTGAGAACAAAGTTTTCCATTGTAGCTGAGAATTCTTCATGAATGAGCAAGACTCAAATATTTAGGACAAAATGAATGGCTACATACAGTAAAACTGGAGTTCATGCTCCAAAGTCTTACATAATTAGGTATTTAACATTTAAACTTTCACCCCAAAAGATTTTGTGTCAAAATTCATAAATATATTGTTAAAACTATCTATATAAGTTTAATTCTTGCCGAGGAAAATAATTAACAATGCTGGCAATGCTGGACATAAATGGTGATCATATTTCTAATTATTACCATTAGCATTACTACAACTTCTACAATGTGTAATACTACTCAAAATGAGTTCCAGAACAATGTAACACATATAGTTAGATATCAGAATAACCATCTACACATATAGTAGATGCTTATTCTGGCTGATGTCTGATTTCTGCTGATTTCTCTGTTTCCTTTGAACAAGGAAGGCACTTTCTTCCCAAGGCTCTCAATAAGCCAGAAAATATATTATGAGTTGTGGTCACAGTAAAATACCTGGTAGCAAGCTGTACTGAGATAAGGGTTCTGCTCATCACAAGCCTGAGCAGAACATAAATATCAATTTTACCTGAACTAGAGATTACCAGCCTACCAACCTCAGTTATGCTAGTCAGTGAGTGAGGCCCAAACTATCCAATGCCGTGAAGGCATCTCAGGTTTTGGGAGACAGCAGGAACAGATGACATGCAAACAGAGAGCAGCCCTCTGCTCCAGCTCCACCTCTCCAAGGGTCACACTGATGCCACAAACTAGATAACCTGCCAAAATTAACTTGCAAACCTATGTGAAAAGGACACTTTTTGTGGTAATATTTGCAATGTGCTGTATATCTGCCTTAATCTGTGTGTCAAGTTTTCGCTTCTTTCCTTCAAGCAAATTGTGGAATAACTTCCCCTCACAGCTGAAAGCTACAAGCCAGCAAACTCCGCCTTCAAAAAAGAGCTTGTTGATCATACCCTCGGTAGTGGCTCCAAATTATGCCATGCAAGATATAATGGAAAATGAAGGCCTGATTCCTCTGAGTTCCAGTTCCAAGGACAGAAAAGGAGCTGTTCTTCATTTAAACCATGTAAAGCGGGGAGGAGACAGTGCAGTTTTCAAATGATTTAGACCAGATGATAAGCTTCTGAGAATTGACATGGGAGTAAAATACTCAGTATTCATTTGTATGTGTTTAAGCAGGATCAATCTGAAAATTACTCTCCCAGAGTTGTTATATAACAGCGTTCTGGCCATTACTGAAAGGCAACTAGTGTATTTTTAATGATACAATGCTGAGATTTACATTTTACAAACGGGCTGTAAAATGAAAGTACTTGCAAGTGGGGAATAGGGATTTAAGAAAAAATGCCTTGTGCTGCTTAAAACATTTACTTTGCAAATCCCTATTCTTGCAGCTAGCTTGGAATCTAGCTTGTTTCAATCTCCTCACCACACAATCACAGGAGACATAAACACAATCACCTACAATCTTTCTGGAGCAGGGAGGTTTTTTAAACTCTGAAAACATAGAAAAAGGCAACACCCCCTCCAGTAATGAGTGCATTGTTTGAGGAAGAAATTCCTGGGATTCCGAGGCATTAATCCGAGCAGCCGGACGTCTTGCCAACAGTGAGGCAGGAAAAGGAGGAACGCGGCGGATCTTCATCTGTAAGGCAGCACCGACTGTATCGGAACAACTTCAAACAAAACCCACGGTGCCGACCAGTGGAATCACAATTTGCTTTCAGTGGTGGTGGAAATAGAGGGGGAGTAGAAGGTATCTAGACATCTCACAATGCTGCTCTTATGAATCATTGTCTGGCACTGTGTACACTATGACCTAAGGTAATGCTGCTGCCTGCTGCTAGGCTCTAGTTTCTGTTCAGTATGACGCAATTACATTGCTCAAAAGCAGCTTTCTAGGTACCATATTTCTATTTTTAATGTTTTCTTTTACACCTTAGCATTTATTAATTGAAATTCCAGAGACCTTACTTGCTTTCAGCATTCTAACCTGAGAGCAGGCCTCAAGTGAAAACAACCTTTCAAAGTAAAAATGAAGACTAAACAAAAATAAGAATACCCATAGATTTTTTAATCTCGTATTCTACTGTTCTGAAATAGGAAATGGGGAAACAGCAGGGAGGGTGAATGGGGTGGTTGTGGGGGGTTGAGGTGGGGGAAGGTGTAAATGAAACCCTCTGCCATCTGGTTTCGTAATCACCCCCTGCACAAAGGGCTCTTTTTTTGGCAGCATTTATTTTGTTCAGTGTCCTCTCCTTTATTTATTCCCAAACCACAGGTAAAGGAAAGAGATATGTCAGGAATTCTCTGACCACAGTAGGCCTACTTGACCTCGACGTGAACTCGGCATCAAGCCACTCTTAAAACAGCCCTTCAAAGCAGCGACGGCCCGCCCATTCTGCCCCTCTCCAGCTTTCCCATCTCTTGCATTTCAGAATTTATATCATTTTTATCAAAAGGCCTGAAAGCGTTTCTGAACTGCACTCTATCTCTGTTTGTTATGGCTCTCGATGGCTGCTCCAAAAAACCATGAGTAAAGGATGACTTGAGTGAAATTTCGATACATCCACAGAGCCAAGATCAATCCCACAAGACCGAATCGGTCTGTCTGCGTTCACCCTAAAGCCCCTCCCTCACGCAATACATCCTGCTTTAGTTACGTATGCACCGAATCTCATGTTAGGCAGCTCCTACCAGATGTTCTGCAACCTGAAAATACTACCAGAGGAAAGGCAGAAAGGTGTATTTGGCTTTTAGCCCTCAAGGCTGGGAGCATTCAAGGATAAATGCATGCTCTCATGAAGCATTCTTTGTGTTGGTCTGTAAGGAGCGGGTAGAGTCTCACAGCGTGGCAGCTGGCCAAAACACAGTTCAAACGCTGCCACAAGAATATGGAGCAACCCAGGCCACCGTCGGTTCAAACTGGGAAGACATTCTTCTGTTCAATTCATCTTTTACATATCAAGAAGGTGGAAATCCTACATTGGATGACAGAAATAAGAAGAGAGAAATCTTAGCTTTTCCTGTCCAGTCAAAGATGGATTTGAATTTCAAGTTGTTTTTCCTATTTTCTTTGATGTTTTTGTTGAAGCTTTTAAATACGTAGTTAGGTGTTGTACACTTTTTTACAGGCTTAGTTGTCATAGTGAAGAGAAAATGTGTGTCCCCTCAGTTATGATAAATGGTGGTCACAAGTGTTACACTCAATAACAAAACTGTTCCTAAAATCACCATAAAAAAAAGGTGTCAATCCTGCATTGTGCCAATATCTGCTGTCCTATGGTCTCACTTTCACAACACGTATTTTGTCTCCACTGTACAAAGGAGTGGGCAGAGGCCTTCTGAAGCTTGCCAACATGTGTTTTCAGTTGTTCCAGGTTTCTGTGGTCTGTGTTTGGTCTTGGCAGAAACTTGATTAATGGACAAATTAATCTAGCCCAGGCTACCTATGTGCCTATGATACCGGTGCATGTTGTGTGTGTGTTTTGGGGGGGGGGGGGGTGCTTGAAGTAGTCTGAGCTTGGGCATGTTTCTGCACAAAAGCACCATTGTTTATACCTTCATAAAAATACTGATTCAAGAAGCATGCGATCCCAAAAGAGCCATAAAATATTGACTCAAAGACCTTGGAAGTACTGGTTTAAATGATAGCCAATCCTGAAAAGCCTTACAATACTGACTGAAACAAGAGCCAAACTTGGCTTAAAAAAGAGCTAGAAATAAGGATGCTGTGGATGTATGCCGCTCTACTACAGAAAAACACAAGCCACACAGGCATTCTTCATTGGAGCACAACATGGCTGCATTCTCCAGAAACGTATACACATATAAAACCAAAAAAATATTCAGATGAATCTGGATCCATTTTCTGCTGACTATTTTGCTCTGCCATTGATTCTGGAGAGGGCACACTAGCATGTGCTGTCCTCCAAAGCACATGATGTCAGCTGTCACTTCTTTTCACACACCGAGTTAGTGTGGGCAATTTAACAGCAAGACTTGTGGGTGCTGGACTTGCTGGTGCACAATGAGAGACTCCCATCATGGGTGACTGAAACCCTGCCTATAGTTGGCACTGACATAGTCCAGATTTCATACAAGATCAGACCACATCCATAAACGAGAACAGTGCCTTAACAGGATGGGCCACCCAGCAGCCTACCAGCTTAATCATACTACCAGTCTTCCAAGCACTACGACACCTTGGGAGTTTTTTTTCATTTTCAAGATTAGTTTATAGGAATATAGAACTCGTTCAGTTTCAGGAATTCTCACATCAATCACAAAGGAATTGAGCTCAGGCCCAATTAGGAAAACACAACAAGGAATAGCCATCCAGTTCCTGTAACTGATGAGCAACAACTCACTCGCAGTTACTGTGGAAACAACACTGCCTCTCAAATTTCAAGGGGACACTGTCCCACTCTTATTCAAGCAGTTACACAGACAATTTTGTATGGTTGTGATGTCCCACAATGCCACAGTAAGAATTTTTGGTTTTCAGTAGAAAGCGATGACCATAGGTTCAAACCGAAGATGTTTCATTTGCGGTCTCCCAACTTTTGGCCCTTTGTAGACAGCACAAACTGAGGATGGGTGCATGTATGTATTGTGCATACGTCTCCTGCACCAAAACAATCAATCAAATAAATCATTTTGGGTTGTGACCCCACGTGAAACCAATGCTAAAGTCACTCTTTGTGTAACACTGACTATCTTCATTATCATGATTACAGTTAGATGCTACTATGAGGCTATCATGTATTTTGGAACTGTAAAAATACATGTTTGTTTTCATCGCAATAAATCACAAGCAAATATGAAGACTCATTCCAAGTAGCTTGATTTGCTATTCTGATTTGAACATGCCTTAGCATGCTATACAAAGAGAAAAGTGGATATAAATCCATATATAGAACACATCATACAGTTATTTGCCCAAAACTAAGAAGCAATTTTTGATACAAGAGCCATATAGAGTCTCAAACCACAGAGAATGCTATGACAAGTCCAGCATACAAGATTTACTCTAACCGAGAAATGGTACATGGTCTAAATCTCAAATGAAAAAACTGCTTTAAGTACAACATTATTATATTTAATAGCAGGGCGACAATTTTAAGCCATTTTCCATTGGACATCAGTACAGACAAGTGGGTACAAATATTTTTCGAAATCAGAGTCAACAGACTTCAGAGAGCAGATTGTTCGCTGTGCGAAAGTAGAAAAAGGCAGATCTGACCGATCTCTTGAATCGCACACAAACCGCGGCCTGCAACCCTAGAGCCGGACCATCCCCCACCCCACTCCCCCCCCCCTGATGATGCAAGCCAGGCTTTCTCCCAGCCACAGCTTTTCATTAGAGCCAACAGATAAACATGAACCCCGCTGTGAAAAGGCTGCTTTTTCTTTCAGTGGATAGCGTTCTGACCGCTTAGACACCAATATTATGGTAAATAAAAGCAACTCGCCAGCATTTCAATCGGCGGTTTCTGCATTGTGACTAGATTAAAAGAAACTGTTAAAGAAGTATTTTCATTCATTTAAAGGAAGCACAATCCTTCTCTTGTGACCATTGATACGTTCCTCTTGGAGTGGATCTAATCTCAGTTGATCAGAGTACTCTCCTCAGATTAGGCTGATTTTTTGAAGCCATTGTGTTGCTAGACTGGGCCAATGACTGAAATAGAGGGGCGGACGAATGGTTTACACTATTTTTTTTAACTTGGACCAGAATTCTCCTTTAAAATGTGTATGGTGTAACCCTGCAAAGTATTAACTCTTAGAAATGTTAGTTAATTGCAGAGATACTATGTCTTAAGAATAGGCTTAACAAAACCAAGCTTGATTAAAATGTTATTAATACTTTATGTTATATTGAAACTGGGGCTAAATATTCACTGTGTGTGTGCATGTGACTGCGTGCATCTGCGTCCCCATAGAAGAGTCGCTCAAAGAAATTGTTTGCTTAAAGGTACAATCGGTAAGATTTTTCTGTTAAAACATTGCTACAAGACCATTGTAAATCCCTTCCTATCATTGAAAAAGGCTCTCTGACATGTTGACTCACCATCTGCCTGTGTTTATAGTCCTTAAATTCAGGTTTCAAAATATACAGTTGATGGCCCAACACTCTCTACCAAAGCATTGTATTACTGTACAATAATTCAAGCTCATTGGTTAAAAATTGGCTCTAATTGCCACAGCCAATGGCGTTTCAAAGTCAGCACATTTACAGAGAAGGGCTGATATTCCTCTCTTGACCTCTGAAATTACCTATTGTACCTTTAAAGTCTTGGAGGTCTTAGAAAATACCCATAGCTGCTATGCTAATGAGGGCTTTTTCCATTGGACATTAGGTAATGTATCCAGGTGTAATCACAGTGCATTAGAAAGACAAAGAAAGCTAATGGGGAGCTTGTTAGCATCCTGCTAACATACATAAGACAACTAAGTACAGTTAAGTCAGGCTTACACACACAGACTGTGGGCTGATGTGAATGTAGAATAACGTGGTGGGTTTGACAGAATACCTGTGACAACCTCAGAATTCATATTGCAGGCTTCCTAACACAATCACAAATGTAATGGTCATCATGGGACTTAAGAGAGTTTGTCCTGGAATTTTGTTATATATATATACTTTTCCAAGGATCATCATATGTTATGATACATTTTGAACCATGAATACTGGAAACTGTTCTAATATGTAAGCATACTACAGTTAACGCATGTCCAACGCGTGTACAGCAACTCTCTCAGCCATCATAACAATGTGGGCACCAACACTGCAAAGCTCCTTATCTGTACAATCTGAGACCTGAAGGTTATGTAGCAAGTTCAATCATGCCCACAGATTTTCTTTTCATCACATTTGCCTGTAGTCCTACAAATGGATTAAATATGTAACAAACTGCTAGAGATACAGAATAAATAGCAGGTTACCAATCAGGGAACATATGTAAGAACCAGCTATGGCCATGCACTATTCTTGCTGACTGTAAAAATGCATTTAAAGCATTAAAAAGTACTGTAATCAATAGCAGTGTCCTTTAGCTAAGGTATACCACATATTAATGGACTCAGCTCACATTCAACCATATTCAACAGATTAGATTAACTAACTAGAGTTGATACATTAATTAGAATACACACAAGGTTGCATTCACTATATATCACCATTTGAAACAGGAACTTTTAATGTTGAGTACAGATTAATGTGATTATGAATATTGGACAGATATACCTTTCTTTGCAGGTGTGTGGTCAGGACTGAAATGTTTTCACCACTTATGGATGTTATGCTTGTGTATATGTAATAGCCTACATCTGCTTCTTCTTCTTATTATTATTATTATTATTATCATCATCATCAGTATCATATAATTATCATAATTATAATAGCTATAGTATAACCCTTTAGTATAATGCTGAAAAGAGCATGTGGTCTGTTAAAAAGTTCAAGCAAGCAAGACAATTAGCAGGAATGTTATTTTTGTATGGTACGTTTTTTTATTTCTAGTGATTTTAGAATAGTCAGGACAGGTGTGATGAGAGATTGCTGTTCTTGCTCGTCTTCCAGGAAGGAAGGCATCAAGGACGACGTGTTATTTTTATTAGCCTCTGCTTCCCTGTCCGTCACATTCTCCATAGTCATACATCACTGTCTCTGTCACACAACAACACTACCGTCTCCTTTCTATACAAATGAGGGAAACACATTTTGGGGGGAAATGCAATCTATGTGTCACTAAGGAACGGCGCCGAGAGGTGAATGCAAAAGACATGTTGGATAGTCCAAGGGCATCTTGAACTTTTCATCCCCATACAATGGCCACCATGTGGCGGAGGACTCCGACCTTAATAATATGCTTAACTTTTGACACATTTATCCCGTGCCAGTTCGGGCTGTAATATGGCATTTAATAGGCCTACGCTCGTCAATCGAAGCAAGCCTAAATCGCGACGTCATTATGCCACTGTTTTATACAATGCTATTTAGGATAATATAACGATTAAAGAAGTGACAATAACTGTAATATGACCAATGACTGCTGAATCAGACACGGCTTATTTTATCTGGAAGTCTAAAATGTATGCAATATGGGACTATAAGCAAATGTAAACCAGCCTAGCCTACTCACGTAGAATAAACAACAATTAAACGTTTAAAAAATCAAAGGAGCAGCCTCCTTGAGTAGCTATAGGCTATGGGTTAGTGCAATTGTTCTCCCCAATACGTATATTTGGACACGGCGGAAAAGTTTAAAATTAAAGAACACCAATCAATGTCATCAATGTCATATTTAACATCTCTCGTTTTTTACTAGCGGGCTGTTCATTCAATAAAGGGAATATCTTATAGGCTAGCCCTAATATGTGGGCTATATTTCTCACACACGTACGAACAACCCACCCTAGATGATCTAATTCCGTTCGATTTTAGGCCTATCGCATGCGCGAACGTGCATATTAATACAGGCCTAACTGAGGCTAAATGTCCACTAATTTTTTCCAACTCGCGTTGCTTCTGTACGCATGCAATAAATTATTACATATTTCCTTGTCAATTCTATTTAACTGCATTAGGCTAATTCAAATGTAATACGGCTTTCATTTGTTTACTTATTTTATAAATAACCGAACTAAGAAATAGTGCCTTTTATTTTACTTCCTAAACTTCTGTGTCTTGGTTTCATGTAGTCTATATTAAACTAATACATAAATAAAACCCTGATGTTCCTTCACGTTTCAATTTCCATGAGACTGAGCGAAAGTAGCCTATCATTCTTATGAAATGGTCAAGACGCTATCTCGCAGTCCCCTTGAAAGGTGTATAATGTAGCCTACGACAGGAATATACATTGAAATAAATCGTTATTAGTGATTACTAGTTCAAAACCTTTATGCAATGAGAATTGGCGTTTGTCTCCCCGTGAAACAGACCGATACCGACATTAAACTAACCACAAAATGCAATCGAACTTAGGCAAGACAGACAAAATCCACATAGCCTATAGTTATGTAAGTATAAAACTTTGACGTTTTGCCTTTTTCAACAGATTAATTTGTACACAATAGGCAGCATACAAAATCAAACTTTACCAAATTGAAACAGACAGCATGCAAAATGATAACACTACCATTATGTTTCGCTTCTTTTAATGGTAACAGTTTCTCTTCCGATTCATAATTTCTGGCAAGCGACGCACAGTCCCGTCATCGTAGTGAGAAATTTAAGGGGTGGGGCAATTCACCCTCTTGGCTTCGGCTACTTTAAAAACTTTGCCAAACTTACACAATTTCCAAACCTGTGAAATATGTATTTTCTTTTTTTTCTTCTTCTTTTCACTAGCTACATATTAACCTGTGCCATTATGAACAAGGACCAATGATCGATTAGCCTACATGAAACAACATTCATTCTCGTCTTAGACCCCCTCCCCCCCATCATATTATTACACCATTTCCTTTGCTTTTCCATAGCATGTTTATCCCTTTTATCGTAACAAAATTATTAAAGGGAATTCACTTCTACATCAGAACTGAAAAAGCGTACGAAAAAGACAACGAGATAGAAAAATGCCACAGCACGGGTCTTTTTACGCACACCACAGAGTGGGTGCAGTATAGTAAGCAGCACTGTTCGCTGTGAGCAGCGAAGTTGCTTTTTTGTATGCTCCGCGTTCAAGGACACTGCAGCTTACAGTCATGCACAAAATAGGCTACTGTCGCGACATGAGCGGGAGTGAGCCCCGCTGGCCGACCGAGAGCGAAGGAAAGGTATTAATCGCATGATCACTCTACCTTTTTGCTGTTTCTGCTGTTATAGCCGTTGTAGGGGTTGATTCCTGTCCTTGGCGGTACGGAGAGCAGCATTTTTACAGCGTTATGTCCGGAGCGGCGAGAACTGCCAAGGCTGCCCGCTGACGTCAGCTCTGGAAGTTGAGCTAGGAATCTGGGGGAGCGATTGGAGTCCCGCCGCCGCCACTACTGCTGCCGCGGTGCGCGCTTCAAATCAGCTGGGTCCTAGCGCCTCAGTGAGAGACGCTTCAGTGTCTTTAAACTCAGTAAATAACTCCACAATCTGAAAAAAAACATACTTTGACGTTGTCTGGTATTTTATAGGTAGTAATTGTAAAATATTCCGTAATTTAAAAAATGCACCAGAAGCGTTTTTGTCATTGATGGAGATCTGATAAATTATTGATAATGCTAAACATCAGGAATGTTTCTGGTCGTTTTACTATACTCCAAATATCCATGTTGCTTTCCCATTACTTTTTGAATTAACCAAACGCTATAGCCTCTTTAGTCTCAGTCAAATTCCCTATACACTTTCAGCACTTGTGTTTTTAAATAACTCATTCAATGCCCTGAAATGACCCTTACCGCAATTAAGCATGCTTTTTAAGCATTTGTTAAGACTGTCTGCATCAAGGGTATTTAATTCACTTCAGATGGGACGTTGTAATACAAACTCCCCCTGCTGGAGGGTGAGTTGTTTTGTACAGGGTTTCAGTGACAAGTTTCTGTTTCATAACATATTATATATTATATATTTTGGTTTTATATAGAAGCTCTGCTGAAAGTAGTCATTGTTCCATCCGTCATCATCCCTTCCTTAGCGTCGTACACCTTTATTCTGTCATTTTGGCATACAACGCGAGCTATAACATTTCTATATATCGCCATTAGCCTGCCTGTTGAGTCATTCGTTACTTTGCTTAGACCTCAAGCTCTCGTTACGCACGAAAGCGCATAATATTGAAACATAAATTATATATATATATATATATATATATATATATATATATATATATATATATATATATATATATATATATATATATATATATATATATAGTCAAATACTGGAGTTTCGAATTAATTCACAAAAACAAGATAAAACACCAAAAGCATTAAACAAAAAAGAAAAAACCTTATTTATTTATTTATGAAGTTTGTCATTTCCAGGCTAATAGCAATCAGCTGTGCACGAGGCCGAGATGTAACTGGTGTCTGTTTGACAGCCGCAGAGTACAAAATCGACTGCCGTCTGGGACAGAAGTGACATTGTTGCACAGTGCTGGATGAAACCCAGTCTGTCAGTGAATCACTTGACGGTAACATTGTTTGGACATCAACAGGGCTGTCGCTAAGCAACCCAGCCCCTCAGTCCCTTGCGTCCGGGACTTGTAAATCCACACTGATTAGCTCCTGTGTGTGTGTGTGTGTGTGTGTGTGTGCGTGCGTGTGTGTGTGTGTGTGTGTGTGTGTGTGCGTGCGTGTATGTTGGGGTAATCTTCTGTCCTTTTGTGCTTCTTTCAATACACTACCGGCATTAGTTCTGCACTTGAAGGAATGAACTCAGATTCAGCGCAGTGAAAGGAAGGGATTATAGGCATTTTCTGTTTGTTGAGGAGGAGACTTCTGACTTCCTGTTACATACATAGATTTCATAGATTCAAGATTTTGATAATAGGTTCACCGGATAAATCTTAAATCAGAATATTTTTTCAAAGAGCCTCCAAATATATCAGTCCTATTAATTGGAGAAAATGTTGGCTCCTCCCATTTAAATATCTAAGGCAAGAGAAGGACACAAATTCTATCCCTTTAAGAACATATTATCAAAATGCATTCCTGATGTAGCGAATGGTTGTGCTTTTTTGTAATGATTTGTCTGAATATATTGAATATTTGTTTCATGACAATGTTTATGCAAATTATTTTTGAATCCCATGCCAAAATGTTGTAACATAAACACAATCTTTCTTTTTGAATATCATTCCAAAATGTTTTGAGTGCTAAAGCCAATTGTCATCAGGGGCTTTGAGATTATGTCCTACTATTCTGATACAAAGTATGAATGTCAGTGTAAATGTAATTGTTGTGATAGCAAACTACTTTACTACATAAATGTACATTTCTGAAGTCATGTTTAAATATGAAACATGTTAAACTACATTAAACATTTTATAATCTCACCGCTAAACAGCAAAAATATTTTAAAATGTGCTTTTCAAATGTCATTTAGTTTCATTTGTTTTTTTGTAGGTGTGTATGTGTATGCACTGTATGTGCAATATAGTAATGGTGTGGTTGTGAATGTAATCCTCTGGCAGTGTGTTGTTTAGTAATGGTGTGGTTGTGAATGTAATCCTCTGGCAGTGTGTTGTTTAGTAATGGTTCGATCAATAAAAAACTTGTGACTTCCTCTTCCACTCTACTGCTCTTCCGCTGGGTTCCCTAGTCCAGTAAAAAGTGTACAAATGGCTGCCGGTGCCACGGCACAGCTGTTCCGGTTCCTGATGGAGGGAGGTGTTGTGATGTGGCAAAGGCGTCCCATAAAGCTTTTATTAACACGCTGCTGGAGTAGGACGCCTCGGTGACGCATTTGTGAAACTCTGCTGCCTTAGACTCTTTAATGACAGCTTATACTGGCCACAGGCTTGCTTTGAAGAGCCGCCCCTGAGTTCAGAGCAAACTCTCCATTATTTCCTCAGACACTATAGGAAACTGAGATGGGAACGGCTCTGATTAAAACATTGTCCATTTGCCTCCTCAACCTTTCCAATCCTCCCTGTAATTAGGGCTCCAGCTTAAAGGTTTAAGAACGTAGGTAGGTTTCATATTCAAAAGGCACAATTTCACCGTTATATTTACTGCAGCTTTCTAAAGCACAAAAGTATAGAAAATATATTTTTTGGTCTGACATAATTTCTTAACCTAATAAAATTAATAGGAGGATAAAAAAACTTTGTTTTGTGACTCAAATCCGATGTTTGGTCTTCGTTGGGTATATTTAAAACATACAAACTGGGTTTTGTTTGCCTGCTTAATTTTCTTTCTGGAGAGCTTTTGCTTCACAGCAAGGGAGGCACAAGGCTGCATAGATTCCAAGACAGGAGGTTGTGGGGTTCAAGGTCAAAATGAGAGTTTTGGGGGTTGAGGCTGAGTGGGGGGTGGGCGGTTTGATGGGGGAGGGTTTGGTGAGAGACAGAGAGGCCGGTTTTCTGGAGGTGGACTAGGCAACAACAGGCAGGGATAAGAAGCGAGGAGAAAGAGCGAGACAGAGGGACAGAGTGGGTGTGTTGGGCAACAGACAGACATCAGGGTCCAGACCACAAAACACACTGCCGGGTGACTCAAGCCCACATCACAGGCAGGTCAGTGCCCACACACTGCCTGTGCTTTTGTGCTCCATATTGTAGGGAATGTGCTTACAGTGGGTTATGGTGTGGGGAGAGCGGGGGATGGGCAGAAGGGTGTCTAGGACACACAGTCCTTCATTTGTGTACAGCAGCACGTGATAGAATGTGATTCACTACAGACCAGACATAAATATCCTAATTACTGACACATTATGGGTACACTATTGCGCAAAGAAAAATATGAAAAAATAATTCAAAATGATTTGAAATGCAATAATAATAATTATTATTATTATTAAAACTGGTTCATTAAGATGAATATGAGAGCAATTTGTGGCCTTTGGGATCTAAGTAGACCCATTTGGTTACAAGGCTAGCTTACGAATGCATCACAGTTTGAACTGCACCCTGTTTTCATCATTCCATTTTGAATATAAATAAATTCCAAGAGATCAAAATGGAGAGGAAAGATTGGCTGTCCCTCATTAGCAATGGAGTCAAATGCACTCTGACTGTCTATTGGACCTATGGCCAAGAGAAATGGTTTTGGAGAATCTCGGTTCTGTATGTTCACTATTTTACATTTTATGCTTTCTTGACCATTTCATATAATTAGCGTGTTTCTCTTGTTGTAGATGCTGAAAAAGACAACTTCCGAATGCTCGATTCCACCAAAACGTCGTGAACCAAATACGTCAAGCTATAACTGTACATGGTCCTCGCGCGTAACGCTGAGTGAAAAATAAAAAAAATCATTTGAGACTATGATGCATTTACGGAGTTCATATGGAAATCAATCCCTATTGGTTTCCTTGCGCGTGTGTAAAAATAATCTCGCGCTCAGGCTGCTGCAGCAGTTTATCTGCCCTCAAGTGAACCGCCGAGAAGCGGGCTTTCGAGGTGTCCCCCATGAAAGATTCAAATGCGTCAATGTATGCTAAGAATGAAACCCGAAACTTATGCTTGGAACTATAACTACACATTCGCTTTTGAAATTAAAATGCAACGTTTTAATTAATATGTTTTATAAGCAGTAAGTTGTTAAATATTTGAAATAATTATTTTAGTGTAATTGTTGTTTTTAATGGATATGTAGTAGGCTTATCTGCACATTTTGTCTTTAATATAAGCAGATGATTAACGTATTAAGACTATTAGAAAATAGGCTGCATCTTACGTTTTAGTTACAACATTTGAAGGCAATCGTCTTTTTTCCTCTAGGGGTTGGAAAAGTTAAGGAATACGCGAAATGTTTAAAAGGAGGATGAGAGCAATGTGTGCCGCAGCACCGAGACGTTTACCGTATAAAATGTCTTTATTTACCCTCCTGCATTTCCGCTTGCTGCCTTACATCCGAACACAACCTATGTTTATGTCTCTAACCTAAAGCGACCCCTCTTCCCGGCCCATAACCGCACACTCTTTTGCTCACGCTTCTTTTTTTAGCCGCGCAACCTTCACTTCCCTCCCAGGGAGATTATTGCAGTAGGTATGTTTGTTTGTTCTTCAGATGTTGCCCTGTAATTGAGTCCGGTCTAAATCGGAATTTTGGGCTTCTCCAACTGAGAGCCTTTTATTCGACAGAGGTGTTGTTCTCACATAGAAATGGGCAACACGCGGAAACAATTTAAGGTACATAAACAAACTATTCAATTCAATTTTATTTGTATAGCGCTTTTTACAAACTATTGTGACGTACAGCTTTGGGAAATACATTGTGAAATTCAACATCGTATGAATTGTATTCTCCAGATTTGTGGATTTTTTTTTTTTTACAGGAAATGAAACAACATATTGCAGTTTTTTGCAATCGTTTTCACACTTGTCTCAATACTATGTCCACTTTTTCAAAACTCTTCACACTATGTGCTTTTGAAACACACACCTGAGCACATCAGTTAACCTTTGGTGCAAAATGCACTTCAGCCACCAAAACACTTAATATTTCACCCAAAAGTGACTCATGCTGCCATAACTATAGCATATGCTTTCTCCCATAAGACCACTTTGTCACTCAATGTTCAATAAACTACAAAACACAAACAACTTGGAGCATTGCTAAATACATATATTATGTGTTTCCCTTTCCTCTATTTTTGCATCCACAAATATTTCAAGCCAAGCAGCTAAAGAAACTTTTGATCCGTTGGTTTGCCTCTCACAATAGATGTCATGACTGAGTGTAGTAAATTTACAGTAAACTGTAAATGAATGAATGTTTTACTATATTGGAAACCCAGAATAACCATTTTTACTGTGTAATGTAAAACAATATATGATAAAGAAACAAAACACAAAAGCAACAGTACTTACAGGGTTTACAGTATTTTGACGTTTGTTCTCACAGTGCAATATATTGTAATTCAGAAAAGAAAAATACAATACAATAAATGACTCAAAATACATTACAATCAATGTGCTTTAAAAAAAAAGCCTGAAAAAAAACAACAGCCTGATGCTGTTGTTGACAATGACCATCCCAACTATTGTATCCTCCTGTTGAGGCATAAACATTATTCCCCTTCCCCCTGTGTGACTGTGTGAGGTAACCGCTGGGTCCTGTAGTGAGTCAAAGACAAATGTGCTCTGATACATCTGCTTTTTCTGGAGACTTCTCAAATCACAGTCCTGCTGTAATATACACATCAATTGAACTCCTTCAGTCAGAATGCTGAAAAAACTGTATAGTACATGTTGGTTTGCCTGAAAATCCTCACTATTGAAGCCACTGTGGATCTAGGCAAGTTTGGTTGAACCCTCAACCTGCTTCAGGGACAGACCATGATTTACCACATGATCAATGACTGTGGCTCTGATTTCATCAGACACAACTGTTCTTGCTCTTCCAGGACTTCCGGCCCATAACCGCACACCCTTTTGCTCACGCTTCTTTTTTTCGCCGCGCACCCTTCACTTCCCTCCCAGGGAGATTATTGCAGTAGGTATGTTTGTTTGTTCGTCAGATGTTGCCCTGTAATTGAGTCCGGTCTAAATCGGAATTTTGGGCTTCTCCAACTGAGAGCCTTTTATTCGACAGAGGTGTTGTTCTCACATAGAAATGGGCAACACGCGGAAACAATATAAGGTACATAAACAAACTATTCAATTCAATTTTATTTGTATAGCGCTTTTTACAAACTATTGTGACGTACAGCTTTGGGAAATACATTGTGAAATTCAACATCGTATGAATTGTATTCTCCAGATTTGTGGATTTTTTTTTTTTACAGGAAATGAAACAACATATTGCTGTTTTTTGCAATCGTTTTCACACTTGTCTCAATACTATGTCCACTTTTTCAAAACTCTTCACACTATGTGCTTTTGAAACACACACCTGAGCACATCAGTTAACCTTTGGTGCAAAATGCACTTCAACCACCAAAACACTTAATATTTCACCCAAAAGTGACTCATGCTGCCATAACTATAGCATATGCTTTCTCCCATAAGACCACTTTGTCACTCAATGTTCAATAAACTACAAAACACAAACAACTTGGAGCATTGCTAAATACATATATTATGTGTTTCCCTTTCCTCTATTTTCGCATCCACAAATATTTCAAGCCAAGCAGCTAAAGAAACTTTTGATCCGTTGGTTTGCCTCTCACAATAGATGTCATGACTGAGTGTAGTAAATTTACAGTAAACTGTAAATGAATGAATGTTTTACTATATTGGAAACCCAGAATAACCATTTTTACTGTGTAATGTAAAACAATATATGATAAAGAAACAAAACACAAAAGCAACAGTACTTACAGGGTTTACAGTATTTTGACGTTTGTTCTCACAGTGCAATATATTGTAATTCAGAAAAGAAAAATACAATACAATAAATTACTCAAAATACATTACAATCAATAACAAATACATATCAAAAAGCAATATTTTCACTATATACAGTAATTTGCACATATATTGTCTGCCTATCAGTATCAGAAGTCTACTGTTGGCCTGGCCCATCCATCCTGTCCTCTGCATTTGGCCATAGATTTTCATCGACATCACTCCGAATGTTATCTCTTGCTATACACCGAGGAAAACATCTTTCTGCGTGCCTTATCCAGCCCTGGATGTGTTCCACTGTTATGTCCATACACCCAGCAGCCATTGCATCTAGAAGTGACAACTGTTCATGTGGGTGGTGGTCCTAAACCTTCACATATACCTTCATAAACTTCATATTGGTACCTGAGTTCCTTGACCCCCTCAGAGTTCCTGTCAAAGGGGACATTGTACAACTGTTTCATCCTGATCTGATGTTTCTGTAGCACTCTTGAAATGGTTGTAGTGCTTACACTGTCAATGTTTGGAAATATGTTCTTGTCTGCGATTATGTTGTTGCGTATTTCTCTTAGCCTGATGCTGTTGTTGACAATGACCATCCCAACTATTGTATCCTCCTGTTGAGGCATAAACATTATTCCCCTTCCCCCTGTGTGACTGTGTGAGGTAACCGCTGGGTCCTGTAGTGCGTCAAAGACAAATGTGCTCTGATACATCTGCTTTTTCTGGAGACTTCTCAAATCACAGTCCTGCTGTAATATACACATCAATTGAACTCCTTCAGTCAGAATGCTGAAAAAACTGTATAGTACATGTTGGTTTGCCTGAAAATCCTCACTATTGAAGCCACTGTGGATCTAGGCAAGTTTGGTTGAACCCTCAACCTGCTTCAGGGACAGACCATGATTTACCACATGATCAATGACTGTGGCTCTGATTTCATCAGACACAACTGTTCTTGCTCTTCCGGGACATCTTCTTCCTCTACCTCTGGCTGCATCCATTTTCCCCACCAAGGCTAAAGAATGCAAATGCCCATCCAAAGGTGGCCGCTTTTGTATATGTGGTAACGGGGCACAAACAACAAACACCTGGGTAGGTTGTTCACTGAAATGACAGCCAGGTGTTTCAACAATACATATACAGCAGTAATCGCAGGAAAATGTCTTCAGTGACAACTACATCTATATTTACCCTATATACATGCACATTTCAATGCAAGTATGATCACTTTTGTATAGATGGTAACAAGGCTGCAAACAAAAAAAATGAATGAACTGAATAAACTTTCTGCTCAAATCAGAATGATCTGTCTTACGTATTTCAAGCATATAGTTTAATTTTTCTGCCAAAATGCAGCATATTTCCTTCCACAATGATCAGAATTTTATTGGGTTTTGAACGGAAAGTTAGACAGTTTTAGACAGTTTTGAACAGAGTATCTAAATGTCTGCAAAATTTGCTGTATTTGTACAAACCTTTCCTGGTAGTGAACACTGACTGAGAGAGGTATTCATGAATTTTGGAAGAAGTAGTGATTGAATGCCTTTAGTATGAAAGCAATGCACAGTTTAGTTCACATAGTCTAATGATATGGTGAATGTGTTAAGTGTTTGAAAAAGTGGACATGGTATTGAGACAAGTGTGAAAACGATTGTAAAAAACTGTAACAATAACAATATATAATATATCATCTATATAATATATTCAAAGTATTTATATTATCTTTTTCATATAATTTTTCATTTCATATGTTTGCATTCATTAAATATATTTCACATTTGACCATGAATGTGTATAGATGTTTTAATAATAGGTGGTCACTGTTTTACATTGTTTAGATTGTCAGGATGTTAGTCTCAATAGTGAGAGCAGACTCAATCCACTCTGGTGAAATAGGAATGTCCACTCAGCTGTGTTATGCATTAGTGGGAGCGACTGCAGAAAAGTAATGTTTAAATAGTGTCCCTTTAGGATGCCTGATTGAAGAATATAGCGGAATCATCTGTTTGTTACCTTATGGATGTATTCTAATTTTGCACAGCACAAATGTGAATAGACTGGCAGACCTATTCCTATAACCTGCAGGTGTCTTGAAATAGTTATTTAACTGTTGGAGCAACCGACGTGGACCGCGAAACACCACTGCCAAGTGCTTATTCCCGCTTTCCCGCCTATCCCTGGAACCCGTGCCGCTCAGCCTACGCTGCTTCACGCCGTGGTGGTTCCAGATTTTATTAGCCTGTTTTTTAATTGGGATTCCAGAATCTGTAAAGCGGAACATTTAGCCCGAGCCCGCAGCTCAGATCCCCACAGCTGGGAGTCATTTGTGAAGCCTGTGATCCCGAGGCTGGGGGAGGAGGAGGGGGGGGGGTCACGGAGTGGAGCGGATGGGGGAGGGGGGCGTATGCGCTGTTGGTGCATGCTTTGCATTCCTCAGGCGATATCAGCGTAGCCGGCGCTCTCTAATTGTCTCTGTGAAAACAGGCAGAAGCTGTGATTGGCCTAGTTGCGAGCAGGACCCCCGGCTTGGTGTTGGTTTGTTGGTTGTCAAACTAGAGGGGGGTTGAAGGAAGCGGCAGGTGAGGTTTTGCTGAAAAACAATGAGGGGGGAAGAACCTGTGTAGACAGCTGCAAGGCTGGAGGAGGAAGGTCTTTCTGGGGGAGCTGTCCGCCGTGTTTGGCAGTGAGCTCAAAAGGCGTCTTGAGCTCATCTCTCAACGCTGGCTCTTTTTGTGATCACAGAAACATTGCTAAACTGGCCTCTTTTCCTGGAAAGGCATTGCCTTTCTGCCTTTCCGTCACCATTGGCTATCGGCTAGCTCGGCTGCTAAACCGGGGGAATGCACACATCTGCTGGCTTTTATCCCACTCTGTGGCCTGGAACCAATCAAAATTTTGTCCTTAAGTTTGACTAACAATGAACTGCAAGTGACTGGAGTGAGTGTTTTTAATTTCACAATTATAATTGGTGAAGTACTTTCAGTAATGCACTTGTCAAGCGTTGTGTAAGTGATCAAGTTTTTAAGCCTTTTAAAATGTTCGCAGAGTTTGAAAGGCTTAATCATATTCTCCTGCATCCTCTGTGCTGCAATCGCAGCTATCATTCCGGGAAAGCCCAGACAAGCACACACTCTCCTCTGAAACGTCATGTAATGTCAGCTGCTGCTTCTTATTGTGCCGCAGTTCGCAACCTGGGCTCGCAAAGACATGATTCAGACGAAGTCACTTCAGGTGCACTTTAATTCTGCTGGATGACCTATGGAGACTTTCTGGTGAGTGACGAGATATGATCATCCCGGACAAGACCTTCCCTCCCAATGAGGGGTCTTTTCCACCCTGCAGGGCTGCCAGCCATATTCGGCATCGATGCAGTCCAGATTAAATCCCTCCATCCATCTTTTTGGAGACAATGAGTGAATGACTCAAAAATACTTGGCTTACGTTCTCCATTCTTCCTAGCATACTATGCTAGTTGGAGCAGCAAAATAGTGGGAAAAGGGCTTGCAACTTTGTGCTATGTTCAATTCCCAGGTGGTCCACTGCTAGTTCACCCTTGAGCAAGTTGCTTAACTAGAATTGCTTCAGAAGGATTTGAAGGATGAAGGCTCTTGGAAGATTGTATATGAAGGAATGGTGAAAAATCCCCCCCATATGTTCACCTACAGAAAACCAGCGGGTGGTTTTATGCTTCTGAGAGAATGAGGTGCCTATATTGACAGATTGACATCTGTCTTTTTGATAGATAATGTGTTGGATAATCTTTTCTCTGAGAAATTGTATTAGTGTGAAAAAATATAGATTTCACATTTTTTGAGTATACAATATAGCTCATGACTTGTGTTGTATGTATTTTATACAGCCTTTTTTGCTCATTATCAAGGGTTTCAATAAGTCACAAGTCATTGTAGATAAAATCTCAAATGCTGCACGCCTCACATTAACACACACAATAGACATGCATACAGATCCCCAGACATGCACACACACGCATAATCATTCACAGATCACAATCACAATACAGATCCTAACACATAACTGTCATAGGTACATGCATATACAGTAATACATATGCTGGTTCATACATAGTCATGCACATGCCTATACAGTCGCACACACAAACACACACACACCCACCCATAGATGCACACACACATACACACACACACACACACACACACACACCATGCATACCCTCATGTACACACACGCATACTGTATGAGCACACACACACACAAAAACATGCACGCACACACACACCCACACGCAAACACACACACATACAGACACACACACACAACCGCACACATGCACACCCACACATCCACACACACACGCAGACACACACATGCGCACAGACAGCTGGTGATATCCATCTTTGCAGGGAGCATCCTGCTTTTATTGCTGCCTGCCTTCCCCGTGGGCACACTTCCTTTCCCACAGTGAGTCTCAGGCACATTTGGAATGGAGCCGCAGCATTAGCTGTCCCATGTCCTCTATGGGCTCTGTCCAGGCTTAGCTTCCACCCATATGTGAGCTCTTAAGCTCAAATATACATCAAACTGTGCATTTGATTGGGGAAAACCACAACATTTTCCCACAGTGGTCCTACATTCTTTTATAAACACACATTAGTTCAGATTTTACTGTCCCGCTGGCTATATTACACTATTATATATTATGGAATTTCAGCCAAAATCACTCCCTTATATACAGATCTTGTTAGGGCTCGGAGAGCTTTAAGAACTGCAGAAACATCCCATTTGCTGAGCGATTCCATTTTCCTCTGTGCTGGGTGTGCAGCTGCTTTGGCAACCATCCATAGAGGCTGAGTTTATACATTGGGTCCACAACAAAAGGTCAATAGGACCACGCTGTTTAAATCCAATCATGGCATAATAAATTATGAGCTAAGCTGTGGAACAGAGCACAGTCATACTGACCTCGCAGTGCAGAAATATAGCCGCGTTAAAAAGATGGGAGGGAGGGACTGGTCTTTGCAACCTCACAATTGGCCTAAATAATGGCCTCTTAGGGCAGTTTTTACCTTTGGTTTAATGTAAGTTCCCCTCACTTCGGTTACATGGTGGTTGGTGGCACAGGCATCTCAAACACAAACACTGAGCGAGCCAGGGACCGGGGCTGCAGGGACAGAATTTCACAGCCGGTTCTGTTTGGGTTGACTAACAGGTATATGGAACGTTTACAAATTCCATTCGCCCCAAAAGTTGACTTTAGACATGTTTAACACACTGTCACATTTTTTTCTGTCTCTAGTTTCACATTTTATGACTTGCTTTCAAAACTTTGTGTATTCAAGATTGATAAATATTGCTTACAGTTTTTTACAATTGTTTTCACACTTGCCTCAATACCATGTTCACTTTTTCAAAACACTTAACACATTCACCATATCATTAGACTATGTGAACTAAACTGTGGATATTTTTGCATTGCTTTCATACTAAAGACATTCAATCACCACTTCTTCCAAAATTCATGAATACCTCTCTCAGTCAGTGTTCACTACCAGCAAAAGTTTGTACAAATACAGCAAATTTTGCAGACATTTAGATACTCTGTTCAAAACAGTTAACTTTCAGTTCAAAACCCAATAAAATTCTGATCATTGTTGAAGGAAATATGCTGCATTTTGGCAGATAAATGAAACTATATGCTTGAAATATGTAAGACAGATCATTCTGATTTGAGCAAAGTTTATTCAGTTTATTCAATTTTTTTTGTTTGCAGCCTTGTTACCATCTATACAAAAGTGATCATACTTGCATTGAAATGTGCATGTATATAGGGTAAATATAGATGTAGTTGTCACTGAAGAGATTTTTCCACTATTACTGCTGTATATGTACTGCTGAAACACCTGGCTGTCATTTCAGTGAACAACCTACCCAGGTGTTTGTTGTTTGTGCCCCGTTACCACATATGCAAAAGGGGCCACCTTTGGATTGGCATTTGCATTCTTTAGCCTTGGTGGGGAAAATGGATGCAGCCAGAGGTAGAGGAAGAAGACATCGTGGAAGAGCAAGAACAGTTGTGTCTGATGAAATCAGAGCCACAGTCATTGATCATGTGGTAAATCATGGTCTGTCCCTGAGGGAAGCAGGTTGGGGGTTCAACCAAACTTGCCTAGATCCACAGTGGCTTCAATAGTGAGGATTTTCAGGCAAACCAACATGTACTATACAGTATTTACAGCATTCTGACTGAAGGAGTTCAATTGATATATACACAGATATATATAAATCACAGTATTACAGCAGCAGTACTGTGATTTGAGAAGTCTCCAGAAAAAGCAGATGTATCAGAGCACATTTGTCTTTGACTCACTACAGGACCCAGCGGTTACCTCACACAGTCACACAGGGGGAAGGGGAATAATGTTTATGCCTCAACAGGAGGATACAATAGTTGGGATGGTCATTGTCAACAACAGCATCAGGCTAAGAGAAATACGCAACAACATAATCGCAGACAAGAACATATTTCCAAACATTTTCCACAAAATAGTTATTCTGGGTTTCCAATATAGTAAAACACTCATTCATTTACAGTTTACTGTAAATTTACCACACTCAGTCATGACATCTATTGTGAGAGGCAAACCAACAGATCAAAAGTTTCTTTAGCTACTTGGCTTGAAATATTTGTGGATGCAAAAATAGAGGAAAGGGAAACACATAATATATGTATTTAGCAATGCTCAATGGCAATATTTTCACTATATACAGTAATTTGCAACATCACTCCGAATGTTATCTCTTGCTATACACCGAGGAAAACATATCTTTGCATGCCTTATCCAGCCCTGGATGTGTTCCACTGTTATGTCCATACACCCAGCAGCCATTGCATCTAGAAGTGACATCTGTTCATGTGGGTGATGGTCCTAAACCTTCACATATACCTTCATAAACTTCATATTGGTACCTGAGTTCCTTGACCCCCTCAGAGTTCCTGTCAAAGGGGACAGTGTACAACTGTTTCATCCTGATCTGATGTTTCTGTAGCACTCTTGAAATGGTTGTAGTGCTTACACTGTCAATGTTTGGAAATATGTTCTTGTCTGCGATTATGTTGTTGCGTATTTCTCTTAGCCTGATGCTGTTGTTGACAATGACCATCCCAAATATTGTATCCTCCTGTTGAGGCATGAACATTCTTCCCCTTCCCCCTGTGTGACTCTGTGAGGTAGTGAGTCAAAGACAAATGTGCACTGATACATCTGCTTTTTCTGGAGACTTCTCAAATCACAGTACTGCTGTAATATACACATCAATTGAACTCCTTCAGTCAGAATGCTGTAAATACTGTATAGTACCTGTTGGTTTGCCTGAAAATCCTCACTATTGAAGCCACTGTGGATCTAGGCAAGTTTGGTTGAACCCTCAACCTGCTTCCCTCAGGGACAGACCATGATTTACCACATGATCAATGACTGTGGCTCTGATTTCATCAGACACAACGGTTCTTGTTCTTCCGTGACGTCTTCTTCCTCTGCCTCTGGCTGCATCCATTTTCCCCACCAAGGCTAAAGAATGCAAATGCCAATCCAAAGGTGGCCCCTTTTGCATATGTGGTAACGGGGCACAAACAACAAACACCTGGGTAGGTTGTTCACTGAAATGACAGCCAGGTGTTTCAGCAGTACATATACAGCAGTAATAGTGGAAAAATCTCTTCAGTGACAACTACATCTATATTTACCCTATATACATGCACATTTCAATGCAAGTATGATTACTTTTGTATAGATGGTAACAAGGCTGCAAACAAAAAAATTGAATAAACTGAATAAACTTTCTGCTCAAATCAGAATGATCTGTCTTTCAAGCATATAGTTTCATTTATCTGCCAAAATGCAGCATATTTCCTTCAACAATGATCAGAATTTTATTGGGTTTTGAACTGAAAGTTAACTGTTTTGAACAGAGTATCTAAATGTCTGCAAAATTTGCTGTATTTGTACAAACTTGTGAACACTGATTGAGAGAGGTATTCATGAACTTTGGAAGAAGTGGTGATTGAATGCCTTTAGTATGAAAGCAATTCAAAAACATCCACAGTTTAGTTCACATAGTCTAATGATATGGTGAATGTGTTAAGTGTTTTGAAAAAGTGGACATGGTATTGAGACATGTGTGAAAACGATTGTAAAAAACTGTAATGTGTCATGCCCCCCAATTCCCACAAATTGTCAAAAATTCACCAACAGCAAAAGGATGCCAAGCAAGGTGATAACCAGCTCATCCAGGATCTAGGCATAGATTTTTCAAAGACTGCCATGAAGAGAAAGCTGCATCCCCATGACCTCAGAGGGTTCACTGCAAGATGTAAACTATTGATATGTGAGAACCGGTTAGAGGTTGCTAAAATGTACATAAAAACTAGTTCTGGAACAGAGTCTTATGGACAGATGAGATGAGTATTCACCAGTACTGAAGTGATGGAAAGTGGAAAATGTGAAGACAGAAAGGAACTGGTTATGATCCAAAACATGCCACCGCATGTGAAACATCAATATTTTAATCAATAATGTGACTGCTGACAAAGGATGAAAACTGAAGCGTACAGGCGCCTCTTATCTGCTCAGATCCAAACAAATCCCTCAAAAATAATTGGAGGGCACTTTTGCATCAGGATAATGCGCCCAAACATACTGCTAAAGCAACCAAGTAGTTTTTCAGGGCCAAACAGTTGAATGTTCTTGACTGGCCAAGTTGACCTGAATCCAACTGAATAAGCATGAATTTTCTGAAGACAGGAGCAAAGCCATAAAGCCCCCAAATAACAGAAGAGGGCTGCAGTGCAGGCCTGGCAGATCATCACCAGGGAAGATGTCCAGTGTCTGGTGATGTCTTTGGGTCGCGGACTTCAGGCATCGATTTAATGCAAATGATTTGCAACCAAGTACAACTGTTCAATAATTATATTGTGGGTGTGGGTGGGTGTGTGTGTGCTTATGTGTGTGTGTGTGTGCGCGCTTGTGTGTGTGTGAGCGTGTGTGTGTGAATCCAGTGAATGCTGCACATTCTGTTTATGTAAGAGTTGGACAGTAGTCACTGGCTGTTGACAGTGAGCACATTAGAGAGGTGTGCACTCTTCAGCTTGAGCGCCCCTCGCAGGGGGCAGATGGTATCGCTGTGACTCCGGAGGCTGTTCCAAATTGAGAGAGAAAGAACCGGTAAAACATTGTGGAGTAAAATGGCCATGATCAGAGTACACAGGAGGGCTTCTCATTGCTTCATTGTTCTGAGGTGATTCTGTACCAGCTCTACAGCCATAAGGCTGTCCCTCATAACACATCTGGTAAGCAGTTCCCTCCTGAGTTCATGGGGCTTATGAACTCCCTCTGCTGAGTTTGGCCAATACACACAATGGGAGATTGTTTTGTCTGCTCTGCCATCTCGGTGGGAATCTCTCTGCTCCCCCAGATAAGAGCCCACGACAGCGGCTGGGCTGATAAGCAGATGTCATGAGAAACAGGCCACATCTTGCCCGTATCTTCCTCAAGCTCAAATTCCCCTCCCCCAAGGGCGGGGGGGAGGGGGGGGGGGGAGTTGGGAACTCTAGATTAGATAGTTTGGCTGTTGTCTTTATTCGGTTCAAGTGGAATGTAATACAGTGTATTCCAGAAAAAAGGAATTGTGTTGGGCTAGTTTTTCGTGCTCAGAGGAGATCAGCCATTTCCCGTCTCAGTCATTCCAAGATCAATCCATCAACAACACCGGGTTTAGTGAGGATATTGAGGGGGAAAAATCCTTTTGATTTTTATTTGCTCTCTTTAAACCTGTTTGCTTTGGAAACAAGAGGGAAATGAGTCCACTTTAGCAGTATAATTTGTGCAATGTTCTTGTGGTATCCAGAGCTGTCTGTGCATATTTTATTCTTGCGGCGCCATGGGTGATTCTCGGTGAAAATGAGAACTGACGGGCTGAACACTAAGCATGCATAGACTCAGGCATGGGCCATTGTCTTTGTGGTTACTTGGAGATTCCCAGCTAAACAGTCTTTGGAAAAGCTTTACCAGTTTTGAACAATAACTTCATTTATAAAAATAAAAAAATACATGATGTGTGAATTAGCTATTCATGTTATATAACAACAGCAAAGCAAACTACAAATAATTGGTCAATGAAAGACCCGATGTTCTCTCAGTGATCAGTATCTGTCGATGCAAGTATATCTCCTTCATTATTGACAACTCAAATTCATCATATTCATTGGGCTACCCATGAGCACAATAGCTTAATACGATGACCTGCATGAGACCTCAGCATTAGGATTTTTGCAATCAGAGAGATAGTTGCTCTCGCCTCTACAGCCTCGTGCCCTGACGGAATGCAGTCAGAGGCACAGAGAAGAGTGCTCCAAATTTTTATGAAATTGTCCTTCTTGCCCCAAGCCGGGAGGAGTGTGTGTGTGTGTGTGTGTGAGTGAGTATGTGTGTGTGTGTGTGAGTGTGTGTGTGTGTGTGTGTGTGTGTGTGTGTGTGTGTGTGTGTGTGGTGTAGGGAAGTTGTGCTGAGACAACGCTGGCCAAGAGCAGTGCTGTTCTGGAGCCTGATTTAATCCACCCGGTCAGTATGCATTTGGTAAGGGTATTGCTACGCCCAAGGCCATATGTTAATTTAATACATGACTCTGGTCACATCAGGTGACGTATGCCGAAAAAAATGTGATTCCACAATCTTTGTGGATAGAATGACATGGTCGTAGCCTACAGAGCAGTAAAACTCACAGGCACAAAAGCACACAGAGGGAAGCCATGTACAGTCAAAGAAAGTACTCTGTGTTGTCTTTCATTTTATTCGAGTCAGGGAAGAGGCTATTCTCCAGCTGTTAGTTTGTCATCTTGGTTTGGGAAGATATAGCATTTAAATGTAAGCCAGGGGCATACTGTGAGACTAAAGCAAAGTACCTTCGACATCAGGGAATATTTTACTGAAAGGGCAAATGCTCTATAGCTCTCTCACTTCCCTGGGGTGAAAATCTGGTTCTGATCACCACCAATATGAACCGGGCGGTTCTCACTCCGGCTGTGATTACGCATGAAACGTGACGCCCGAGAGCCTCCTGCCAAATTCTGATGGAACCAGATGAATGACATTTTCCAGTGCAAAACCTAGAGCCTTTGAGTGAGTGCTTTTGAGGGCACCTCTGAACGCTTTCTAAAATCTCATTAAAATATAATTCCACTTTCACATTATAATTTAATGTTCATCTATTAGGATCCTGGAATTTTGTAGACCCCTGGAACAATTTAATGAGCATTTAACAATGAGACCCAGGGATAATGCTAGGACTGGTGTGCCAAGCATGCTGGAAATAGATGACCTTTATGTATGGCTGATTTAAACATGCTTACCGCTGTCCAGCTGAACTACATTTTAAAAACCTACTTTTAGGTTGTGGTAAGTTGTGAGAATGTGCTTTATGTTTTGTATGGTCACACAAGATACATTCCTGAAAACATGTTCTTTATCTGGACCTCCGCACAAAATAGAGAATCACAAAGTTGTTGTTTGGGATGATAAAAAGGTCAAGGTTGAAACAGGTTGTAGGACAAACAAAATAATGTTTGCTGTGTTTATGCTTTTCCAAAACCCCTGAGCTTGCAGGGAGCAGGTATCAGCGTTGGTCGCCATTCCCTGCTTCAACTTGCACCTCCTGGAGGCCAGAGGAGACGCACATTCTCTCAAAGACCCTTTCTCAGTTTCTGTGAGTATGCTTCGGTCAAGGATTTCTAAAAAGTCATTTATTTGTGATCTATTTATTCAGATGAGTCTCACTGAGATTAAACAAAAAAACTAAATTCATTATTACAATTTGGCATTTAGCAGACTAATAGTATTGATAGTAAGGAGTAGAGTACAGAACATACACATGCACTTATTACGAAGCAAGTATAGGCTACTTCATACAAAGCAATAATTTTTTTTTTGTTTTTGGTAAGCAGAAGAGCTATTAGTCAGAAAAGTGGAAATTATGGTTGTTGTGTTAAGCACAAACCTGCAAAAACTCAAGTTTAAAGCTGTGATGTCCCCATGTCTGCCATATTCTGCTGGCGGGAAATCAATAAGTTTGGCTTGAGTTTGGGGGTTGGGTAAATGGGAATAAAATGTAAATAAGAAAACAGAGGATACATGTATTTTAGTGTGCAGCCTTCCCGACTTGACCAAGGATAGGACTTCAGAGGATGGGCCTACAGCTGTGATTACATATTTACATATTTTCATCCAGAGATGAACGTGAAAATGTGTCACAGAGCACAGTAAAAATTCTTTTTTATCTTGAACATCTTTGACTTGCACCAGTAAAAAAAAAAAAGCTGGGAGAAGAACAGGGGACCAGGGCAGGGGACGAGAAGGGGGCAGGCCTGTATTCTGTCCCGGGGGAGGCTGGGTGTTTGGCGGGAGATGGATCCGGAGTGTTCCAGTGTAAACAGTTCCACACCACATTTTAGTGTGCAGTCAGAGAGCCTGCCTGCCCCCCCAAAACACATCTGGACGCAATCCCGCAGCATTAGCAGGCCAGCTCTGGAGACTGAGGGGGATGAAGGGGGGGGGGGGGGGTGCACAGAGAGCCGTCCCAGACAGTCTGCCCAAACACACAATAGCAGCAAGTGCTGATTAAACGGCCAATTGAACTGGGAAAAAACAGTGGAGGACACATGGCTCTTTGCACACAGTCTCCAACAGCACAGCCACTGCGCTGAACTTCTCACTTTCAAAAAAGTCGTGTTTGCCCTGAAAATCCAAAATTAATGATGTGTGTCTGTTTTCATTCTTGGTACTGATATTATTTCTATCATGTATTCTCTTTAGCTGCATACAGCTATTGAGTATTTTTGTGGCAAAATATATGTACTGTCTGTAATTTAATATACAAGATTAATTAATGTACAGTATTTCAATAATAATAATTGTGAAAATTATTTTCTGATCTAAATCAGTTACATTTGTAAATGGTAAATGGTAAATATTTGTATTTCCATTCATTATTTTCACTTTTCCCACTAATAGCTCTTTTGCTTACCAAAATAAAAAAAAATATTATTCTGAAGCCAAATGGCTTTTAGTTACTACACTCTGTGGTGTGGGAAAACATTCCAGAAAAATCTCAGCCTCAGTGCTTTATACCCTTGTTTTTCGGCGTTGTTACAAACAATCAAAACTGCCGTACGGCCAATAATATGCCATTGACCTGAAAGTTCATCGAGACATTGTATCCTGGTTGTTTCTTACTGTAATGTGCTGCATTAAATTTTATGATGTGTGCTGAAACCTCTTTGCCAGGGCTCCCTTCAGATGTTTGTTTGCTTTGTATGAAGTTGGTTGTAGCCTATACTTGTCCTTTTGCTTTGTACTTAGTGTACAATATATGCATGTTCTACTCTTTTCTGAAAATCCTGAGTATATCACAAAATGTCAACCAACTAATCGGTTTACTCAGCCACTTGCATGAACCAGGGCCCAGCTCACTCCACCATAGCATCTGCCTATCATTACACTACTACACCATCAAATATCAGTTGCTGAACGATTAAGTAATGTGTTCTATTTATAAACATAGCTGGACAGTTGTTTAGGGGTTTATTAATAGATAAATAAAAAGTTGCAAGAATATTGTTACTCACCACATCTTTACACACCCTTACTGGAACACTGGGGAAAGGTGCAGGAATATTTTGTCCTTGCCGGGCAGACCTACTTACCTTGTGTCAGAAATACATTCCAGGCTAAGCTGGTTCTAAGAAGTGCTACGTCACTTCTACAGATTCTAACGAGGCCTCCCAAAAAAATGTAAACAATGTCACTGGGAGACAAGATGCATTAAAGCCTCCATTGTTGTGAATTGACTATTACAGGGTGGCAGAGCATGCTACAGCGGACCGCAAATTCCTTAAACACGATGGGAGGTGCTCAAGTAATTAAATTACAGTATGTACTTCTATTGCAGTGAAGGTTTTAGTTTTTAGGGACAGGGGATAATATAGACAGTATTCATGAAGTGAATACAGACCAGTTTAACTTTTTAGTTTGTAATGGCTAAGATTCGGATATGGCCAGGGGAAAGCTGATCCTAGGTCAGCCCTCCAGCTTTGAGGTGTTTTATGAATACAGGTCCCGCAGACCTTCATTCTGCATCAATGGTTTTCCCCCAGTGTTTTTGAAATACCCCCATTTGGGGCCTGTTCTGAGGTCACACCTTCTGGGCAGAAGTTAAACAAAGACTAGCACAGATCAGCGTTAAAAAATAAACTTGTCTTTGCTTAACGAACAAAGTCAGAACTGCAACCTCCCCAAAAGAATAGGGGTCAGAAGTTTTCTGTAAAATTTACAACACAAAGCACAATGAAATGAATATAGATTTCCAGTAGGTTTTCAAAGGTAGACATCTGCCTGTAACTCTTGGAGGTACAATGTATCACATTTCAAAGGCCTAGGCACCATGCTGGCCATCTTTTTCAGCAGAACTTTTTGGACTCCATCTTGGCTCCTTGAACCAAGCCTGTCAGCTCTCTTCGCACTACAGTCTTATCACACGTAATCTCTTATTACTGCTGCACTGTGTGTTTGTTGTTACAGTGCCTTAATTCATTTAAGTCTGTTGGCTTCACTTGTGCATGATAATGTGGAGTTCAATGTTCAATGAGTCATTTTTATACAATGACACAATGTTTAGGCTGTTACAGATCTATAGGCCTACTGCTCTCAGCTGGAAGTACTTTTGGCCGAGTACATCCTGTGTATAAACATACTGAGGTTTTTCAATTTAAGTGTACATTTTTTAAGCTCACAGTCATTTCTCCAAATATCTTAATTATTCTGTTCACTGTAGCAGGCTATTTACAGTCCCTCAAACAAACCACTTTTATCTGTCTTGTTGGTTTCCACACTGGCATTTTGGCCAGCCACCCCCCATATTAACTTCTTGAATTCCCCCAGATTGCCACTAAATGGATTGGTCACCTGGACAAATTGCAGTCATGGTGGTTAAATGAGCATTGCAGTGCTTATAGACCGGCATAGCTCTCTCTCCATGGAAACGGCAGCAACAAACATTCGATTAACTAAGTATATGTATTTAGGACACCTTACAGAACCCTCTATAAGGCGAAGGCGTGTCAGTGCATGTCACACCATGAAGCAAAAAGATAAACACAGGGGCAAAAATAATTTACCTACTTGTGCCTCCAGGGTGTTTATCTCTGATAAAACTGAGCCATGATCCATACTGTCCAGTAAATGCCATCTTAAATCACTCACACTGTTCAAGGGCATATGCAATTCCACCAAACCCGTCCTGATTAATTTGGCACTGTATCTCAATAAGGTATATTTTTTCTTCGCTTTGTTGAGTTATGGCATAAGGAGTCAAGATTCCAGCCAAGGAAGAGGAGTTTTAATCAAATGATTGACACTCCTAGTTGTGATTCATTGCTCAGAACACTACCCACCCTTCATGCTAAAAGCTCTGTTTGGGCTGCAGGATTTCAATCATGCTAAATTCAGTTCAGTATTCTCTGTAGCAGAGGAAGGTGTCAAACCACAGGAAACGAGACTGTTGTTACCTTAATATGACTTTCTATATTCCTGGGATTCTAATAAAAATACATTTATTTTGTTTTATTGGTTTTATTTGATTAGCAGGTTAAGTCCTCTTGTGTTTGGGTTTAAATATACTCTGCTGTAGCTTAATGTGTAAAACTACAATTGAGCTCTCCCATATCCCAACAAAGTAAGCAAGCACTGCCATACTGTGTCAGATACATGTCCACTGTAGATTTCTAGTAAGACGGTGGGCCTCCTCCAGTCCTCTGCTTAATCTTTATGTCCCTGGCTAATTTCCTGCTGGGAGCCAAAAAAACGGAGCTCTCAGAGCACATTAGCTTCCCCCTGAACCTTCGGCTACTTGTCCGAGGATTCTCTGGATGCTTGGCATTCCTTGTCCCTGCAATCTCTGTCCCTGCCACTGACACACTGCCCCCCCCCCCCCCCCCCCCCTTCTCCACCACCCTTCTCCAGTTCCTTGGAGAACAGGCAACTAAGGCATACATGTTATGGGGTGAGTACTCTGTAGGTTTCAAAATGTAATTTCAAACTTTTTCAACAGTGCCATACAACAGATACTGTAGATGCCTTGAAGAGATAAAGGCCAAAGGTCCCTTAATTAGAGAAGTAGGCGCAATTCCAGGGGATGACATCACCTTCTACAGTGCATCTGCGAGCTCCTACAGCTATAGCTAGACATTGTTCCACTTTACCACTGTAAATGGGTAGTGCAGCTGTGGGTTGCAAACTGTAGCCCTACCCAACCGCACTGCACAGTGAGAGACACAATTAGCCCTCTCAGCAAAAGAAGGTCCCTAGCCATGGGAACTAATCACACACACTTATTGCTTCTCCAGGGGTTGATGCTGACGACATCTCTGGGCTCTCTTGTGTTTCTTGCAAAGCCCCACCTCAGAAGTCAGGGACAACAGAAGTTGCGCTCTTGAGTGTAAGAGCTGGGAGTCAGGTTAGTTTTCATGCAACAGTAAAGCACTCCACACACACCCAAGCATGAGTTCACTGTGTACATTTTAGGCTTCCAAAAGTGATTCACCCAGTAAATGTACTCAACTCTAAGCCCTGTAGCTCTTGTCACTAGCTAACAGTCACAAGACAAAATTGGCTTGGTAACACTTGAGTTAAGGTGAGCTGAAGTTGGCCTGGAATATTCAGTTAATTCAAGGTTATGAAAAACTAGGTTAAACCAGACTGTGACATACACTAGCACCTTTGTTCCAAACTGGAACCAAGCAGTTAGAACAAGCTCTTCGTAAGCTTGCTCTAACATTGATTAGTTAGCCCTAGGTTGATCTTACAAATTCATAATGACAAATAGTTTTATTCTTTTCAGCCGGCACATGAACATGACGTCCACATTGCTCTGACACTCCCTGAAGAAAGGTTTGGCATTCTGCAGAAAAGACACGAGCACATTAAGAGGAGTAGAGTCGCTGGGTGGCTCATATTGTTGTTGCACAATTGGCTCTAGTGTTGGCAATGGATGGATAGGTTTCAGTCAGCTGGGATGATGACGTCTTGCCATTCACCAGTGTCCCCTGTTGGCCAATCAGGCAGTTTATGTATGACTGGCCATTCCAAACTGGAGGGAAAACAGGGAAACACACAAAAAAAGAGGACACCACATTCACCAGCAAACATTGATTTATCAAGCATGAACTCTGTAGCTTGTCTAATTGCCAGTGTTTTAGGAGTCCTTGGTGGGTGGGTGTGACAGTCCTGCCGTATGCAATCAGTTACTTTCCAATAGGAATAAAATGAAATTGCAGTCATATTATGTCTGGCTGTGAAGAGAAAAACATTTTATTTGTTCAAACAAGTCAGTGAACAAATTTGGGTTAGGGTACCTGAGACCTCACCTTCCCAGCCCTGGGTATTACTGAATATGTATTTGTACTGCATTGCATTACATCCCCTTTGCTGTGCCGCATATGTATTTGCTATAACCTTTTTAAATTAGTATTATGCATATTTAGCTCTATTAGCCATTTTACACTTGTTTATTATTGACTAATTTATCCAGCAGCCGTACCACCCTGCAGCCTGTCCATGCACAGCTGCTCAAGCTAAGCAAGGCTGGGCTTGGTTAATACTTGCATGGGAGGCCTCCTGGGAAAGTTAAGCTGCTGCGGGAAAAGTTGTTGGAAGTCCCCTGGGACTTTTTACATTCTTCCCTCTGGAAAAATATAAAAGGTTTTGACTCACTGTGGTTATTAAAGATGTTAACTCCTGGTCCTGGTCAAATAATCATTCTCCCCCAACTGACTGTGCAATCCTTTGTATTCCCAACCACTTTGATTATGATGGACGTTACTTCAAATTATCAGTTGATCTACCATTACAGTAGTACAAATAAAATGAATAAACTGGCAATGGCGTTTCATCTTGACAGTGTTACAGTCAGGTCCTTGTATTATTCATTCATTTGCCAGATGCTCTTTCCAGAAAAGCAGCCATCGAGGCAACATACATAATGTGCATGTCATTCACACAAGCTGTAAGAAAGATGAGCATAGGTGCAGAATAAGTACCAATAAAACACGGGTTAAACAGCGACAGAACATATCCAAATGCAGTAACTACTGTACTTGCCTCACTGTATCTGTCCTTACTCCATTCATCATTATCGGAAGAGTATCTGCTACATGAATAAATAATGTTACACCACGATAATGGACGATATGCCCATTTCAAAGAGCTTTGCCAGGAAGCCATAACATTTTCTTGCACTGACTGCAGTCATCATTTCCTTGGCCCAGGGTAACAAATGGCTTTTTCTTCTGTGATTCCTCTGTCTCCTGGCCTGCTGTGGTCCTCTAATTCTTTGCCTGTGGCATTAGCACGTTTCCCGCAATGCCTTGCATTCCTGGGCGTGAGCGGCTCTTTAATTAGCCCATGCCGGGAGGTTTGCCATGCAGGGATGGTATGGAGGGCTTGGTGGGGGCCTGGCCTCATCCGTAATATCAAATTACAGTTATTTAGCTGACGCTTTTAACCAAAGCTACTTACAGTTGATTAGACTTAGCAGGAGACAATCCTGTCAGGAATGCAGGACAGATGGAACCAATAGCAGACTCAGGGATATAGAAAAAGGCAGGCTTTATTACCAAAGGGAAAACAGGCAATGGTCTTGATCCAAGCAGACAGGTACATATGGGGTAGACAGAGCATAAACAGGCAGAGTTAAAAAACTCGGAAGTCCAAACAAGCAAAGGTACAAGTACAAAACACAGAGTCCAAAAACCAGGCAGAAAAACCAGAGAAAAAAAAACAAAAACAAAAAAACTGAGCAAACCAGGCAGAATAAACTGGGGCAAAGCGCAGGGAAGAGGAAGCTAGAACCGGGGTAGGGAACAGAATAACAGGACCGGTTTAAATACACTACTAACAAACACTAAACAAGAAACAGGTGGAATCAATGACAGGAGACAGGAAGGAAGTACATATAAGGAGTCGGGAGGTAGAGACACAAAATGGGACACAGCTGAAACAAATGCATGAAGGTGAATGGAGCAGGAAACATACCACAGTGGTCACAGAGGGCAACAAGGAACAAAAACGCAAAACAGAACCTAGACAAAACAGATACAGAAAAACACAGAACCTGACAAATCCAAGCAATGTGGGGTTAAGGGCCTTGATCAAGGTTCAGATCTTATCGTGGCTACACCGGGGCTTGAACCACCAACCTTCTGGGTTCCAGTCACGTGCCTTAGCTACTAGGCTATTGGCTGCTCCCATCAGTGATGGGGATATGGGAACGCTAGTAAACCCTTCAAGCTGTGTGTGGGATGCTTCAAAGCTGTACACCTGTTAAATTCCAGGAAGTCATGAATAGCAGTGAGAGTGGTCCCCCTCCCCCCGGGTCCACAGGAGACACTGCTGTTAGCCAAGCCTACTCCATTTAACCTGTTAAAAGCAAACACGTGATTTAAAACATTTGGCAGAATGCATTTATAGCAAACAGCAAATGAGTATGTAAGTAAAAAGGTTATACATGTATTTCATTTTATATTAATTGCTTGCTTTGTGCTATTTATTTAGCTGAATGGTGTAGTTACTGAGACTATGTCTTGATGTTTTGTGATTGAAGCTTTCAATAATTTCCGATCATCTCAAGGCCCAAAGGGCAGCTCCTCAGTACTCTATATCGCTGTGTTGATGAGGGTTGTAAAACACTTTTTATCTCAATCTTTTCTTTTTCCCCCCCAAATTTGGAATGCCCAATCGTACCTGAAGTCCTATTGTTGCGAGATCTTTCGTCAGTTTGGGAAGCAGATTGCCATGAGCATCCATTCCGTACATGTATCAATGTAAGTCTTT
This sequence comes from Conger conger, assembly GCF_963514075.1. Taxonomy (NCBI): domain Eukaryota; kingdom Metazoa; phylum Chordata; class Actinopteri; order Anguilliformes; family Congridae; genus Conger; species Conger conger. The sequence continues at coordinate 27,689,960 of NC_083773.1, read as the reverse complement.
GGTATAAAGCACAACCCGGGCCTTTGACTAAAATATTCAAAGGCCCACGTTCAGTTTAAACAATGTACACCTTTCATTTTGATGAAAGTGTTTATGCCATTTCTTTCATTCTTGTGAGTTGTGAGGTGGTTGAAATGAATGAAAGATGTTGTGTAAGAAGTGAAGCAGCAAACCCAGGGTTTGATGTTGTTACTCAACAACACTGCAGCAGTGATTAACCTTGAGTCGACAAAGTATTTTGGACATGCTCTATATATGTACGTTTGCTCTTACTGAAGTGGGAACAGAAAATCATGTGAGAGACAAATCCATTATGGGACTGCAATAATCCTTCTCATGAAGTAAAAGGCAAACATGTTCAGTATCACAGAACACTCCTTACTCACAACCAGGCATACCTGTTGTTCATACAAGCGTGAAAACCTAGCTCAGGCATACCTTGGCAGTCCAATCCGGGCTAGTGGAAATATTTGATTAATTCACTGAAAACAGTTGGTAGACATCACCACTGGTTTTTGTAATTTTGGGGAGATTGGGGTCTGGCCTAACTATAAATGGAAACCATAATTTTACATCTTATGTGTAATTAAACAATTTCAAATTATATACTTGGATAAAGCCTTCCTTTAACTGAATGATGGATCATAATACTTGACACCATAAAATATACATTTTGAAATATGCACATGGTGCTCACCTTGAACGTCCAAATGTTCAGGATGGAATGTGGAAACAGGAACACGATTGTCCTTGTTTTGCAGAGGGCAGGCAGTTCCCAGTGCCAAAACCTGGCACTAACATATGCAACAGTCATGAACACCACCACAAGAACATGCAAGGTCAGCTGACTTAGAATTTTATACAGAGTTTGGCCAGACTGCAACATGAAGTTTAGATTAGCATTAGCTTTCAGCCACTCCAGTCACTTTGCCAACACTCCTCAGCTCAATGGTTGCAATGCACTGCTGTCTTAACCCAAATAGAACAAAATGACATTGGAACATTTTATAACATGGCTCTGAGGTTGCGGTGAATCCAAATGTTGTAGATAAAACACTTTTTTTGTTAAATGTAGTTTTCCCCCTGTTGGAAATGCCCAATCTTACACAGCCGCAGTCATGTTACAATCTTCTCAGCCGAGAGTGTATTCAATGACGCACTCTCTTCTGGAGCAGGTGATGTCACCACCAGTTTCTTTTTACACCGCAGACCACAAGTCAAGCTTAGTCACTGGAAGACATTTCATGTGCAGCTTTAACAGCCAGATCCCAGGCATCCCAATATCCAGTGGGGATTGCTAGAGAGAGATGAGGCATAGACTCTCCCTGACTGAAGCATCCCTAACTCTGGGTAATGCTATGGCCAATTATACATGGTCCAAATGGGCTACAGGCTACATTCAGCACTGGCAAGGTCGAGATTCGATTTTGGTTGGTGGGGCCCATCTATGCCCCGGAACAGTGCAGCCCCAACACATGTTTTTAAACCCCAAAACCACTTTTCAGTTACACTGTAAATAGATTTGGATCATTTTACGCCACATAATAGTTTTTCCATTAGTGAAAGCATCTTAAGCATGAGTTTTTGACCTGACAAAAGTGTGAGAACACAACTCATGTACAACCTTCTACAACCACAGAAAAACATATTTAACCCCTTAAGTCTCTTCTTTTTTTTTGTTGCATTGATTCAGTTTTTAACAGTGCAATTTTCAAACACTATGGTAACAGGATATATCGTTTGAAGGCATTAAAACTACATTTTCTAGCTGTATAACCTATTTTAAGATGCCATTGCTTTAGTGACAACAGTTCCTTATTTTGTAACGTGGGTGGCAAAACAAGCATGGGGGGACCTCATCTTCTCTGCAATTTGGAAATTCATACATTACACACCATAAGGTAGTGTCAGTGTCCTTTTCATGACAAGGATCCAGCAAACCAAATGCATAATAATGCAATTCTAAAAATGTGCTAACTAGGAGAAATGCTGATAGAATGTCCTTTATTTCTTTGAATTTATCAGAAGGAATTATCATTGCTATTATCTACATTTTGTATAGGCTCTCTGGAACAAGAAGAGCCCATGTACAAACTTCTCTGACCAGTATCGGTGATCCTGTTGCACAGTAAAGGCGTTCATCTGTGAGCAAAAAATTAATCATCTGTGAGCAAAAAATGCAGGATAACAGCTTAACCTAGAACCGGCTAGTGTTATGGTATTGAAGTAACGACAGTAAGTCATAAGTAATGACATTATGTTTCCAATGTGTGTATAGTTAGGCTTTGTTAGGCTTTCAGAAAACAACACAGCATTCATTTGCCTGCATAACGAAACAGTAGCATTTTTAATACACACGCTGAGACTGTTACACTTCGGCAAAAACTGTTCTTGACATTTTATGGCCAAAAAGGTTGACATTTTACAACAAATTTGCAATGCCTTAATAGAGTATTTCCTTTTGGGGACTTCCAAAGAATCTTTAATCTCTCTAGCCTCTTGAATAGTCTCGAGTGAATATTTCTGAGGAAGACAGTGAAAACACCTTTGGGTCCACACTAGAGGGCATTCTCATCGTTGTGACTCCATTTTATAACAGTGATCATCAAAATCCGTATCATTGTTATACATAAAAGTAAAAAGAATGGTTATACATAAGGAGCCAGCCTGCTTTTGAATAATAAATAGCATGTGGAATTGTGGAATGTGTTTGACTTGTTGATGGGAGTTGGGTATTTGACAAAAATGTCAATCAATGGACCTCAATGGATATATTAGTATACAAGATGTTATTATTTTGATTATTGTACTTATTTCTTACAATCGTCATGACCTGTTGTTATCTGAGGAGAGCACAAGGAGAGGGAGAGGTAGGGGGATGGTAACAGGTGGGGGAAGTGCACTTTTTTCAGATTATCTTTTAGTTTCCATGTGTCCTTTTGAAGTCTCCAAATGTCCTTTTTGGAAAACTGCCTGGACATAGCTTATCCATGTAGAATGCTCATTTTTGGTGACATTGCCATCAAATGTGAATGGGGATTTGTCCAGTGTTTTGGCTGTGGCTCCAAAATCTTTTCAGTGACATAAAAAAATATTCCACTTCCACTCTGTTTGAGCTTCTGTAACTTTGATTTATTAATACTTAGATTCTGACTGGAAAACAAACCCCCCAAGTTTCAGAAGACACCAGGATTATGCTTGTAGTCAAAATGGTTCAAGAATAGTAGATGTTTTATTTTGGGTATGTCATTTTCAAGCATTTTATGAAAATGGGTGATACTTAAAGGGTTAAAGACATTATTTGGTTAATTTAGGAGGAAGTCCATCTCTCCAGGATCAGAAGAAAAACCCTTGGCACACATGGTCGGGGAGAGAATCAAGCACAACCTCTCTGCTAATCTGAGGTCCGTTTCCTCCCTCAGAAAGAGTCCTGCTTACTTCACCTCAGATTCAATGACCCATACTGCAATGGCTCCCAAACAGTGCTTTGGGACACTTTAGATGGAGCATAAATTATGTTAGAAATATTGTATTCTTTAAAATGCACTTTTCTTGGACATTGACAGCAGGCAAATTCAATACTAACCAATGGACTAGAACAAAGTATTCATACATAGTATGAATGAAGTACACTGCATACACTGTTATGAATGAAGTATTATAATAAATACATTCAATATGCAACTGCAATCTTGTCACTGTAATCTGAGTTTTGCAAATGCAGGGATTCAACTGAGGACTGGCCTGAATGGATGTCAATCACATATCGCCATCTAGAGGTAGGAAAATAAGTTTGTGCAGGGTTAATAAGACCTAACTTCTTACAGTTGTTATATGTATTGTGTATTGTAATGTATATGTAAGGCTTATGTTGCATTATAATGCACAGGGAATATTGTGTTGTTGTTCGTATTCTCAAAGATCAGCCAAAGGTCAAATACCAGCAAATAGGAACAATGCAGAAAAGCAAGTTTGGAGTCAAAGAGGCAGGCAAACGGTCAAACTAATTAAAATAATTTACTCTCCACTGAAAACTATGACTGCATCACGTCACACAAAAATGTATGTGTTTCTGTGTTTCATACTCAACTGCTACACTACAGAGTGGGAATAGGGGTCATATGACTACTGGTAAGGGCAACATAGAGGGTCCAGCAGTAAGTATGAGGCAGGGATGTTCTTTACCTGTACGAGTGAACCAAAATCAGATACATGCATGAATATGGAATGGGAATGACCTGTGTCAGTAGAGCTGTTATAAACATAGATAAATCAAACTTGCCTAAATACATATGGACTGTATTTATTCATATAGTTCAACATTCATTTCATTTCACAAAGTGCTTTAGATTAAAGGGGCTAAACTCACTTTACATACCACCAATGTGCATGTAGCAGCCATTTTCAGCCAGAAGGCTTGCTTGCCATACCAAGTTCACCACGGCATACATCAACGCAGCTCAGCCAAAATGCTTGTGGTGTTAAGAGTTTCACCTGTCTGTACCGTGCCCTTCTGCCTTGAAGCAGAACATGCTTGATTATAGCAAAACTGTAGCAGACTGATAGAGAGACGTTAAAGCCTCTGTTTTGCTAATGCAGTAAAATTAGTGTAGAAGGTTTTGCAGTCAGAAACACTGCTATTCAGATGGCTGAAATGGCAGCCAGACTGGCTAAATAAACATTATCCCACGCCCTCCCTCATTTGGAAAGAGGAAGATGGTTATTATCTACTTACTGTATTTACAGGATGAACATAGCCAAAAATGGGTTGTTCATGGGAACTACCATCAACAGGATTTGGGCCTAAAATCTTTAGCTTTCTAAATGCACTGCTCCTGGAAAACTGGAAAAAAGTTTGGTTGTGCTTGAGAATACCGTTTTAATATTTGATGTCTTATTTGTCTTATTTGTGGAGCCATTGGCCTCTTGTTCAATTTGTGAAATTAAAGCAAACATTTCCTATTAAGTATCCAAAAGGGCTGTCAATCCCTCTGAATCGACAGTCTTCAACATTCCTGTTCCCATGGGATTGCTGTTGTGTGTTTACACACACACACACACACGTGCACATGATTTGGATTGAGAGGGGATAATCACCATTCCATTCAAATTCAAATACCAATGCGAACAGACCCTAAGAGAACCCTAGAGAGTGCTGCTGTGACTTGCAAACTAGGTGTTTGGCCCCTTTTCCCAATCAGTGACTTCAATTAATCATTTAAGTGTTAAAACTTAAGTGTGTGTGTGTGTGTGTGTGTGTGTGTGTGTGTGTGTGTGTGTGCATCAAACTGACTCTGTTTGATGCTGTACAGGCAAGTCTGTGAGGGTATCTTATAATGGTGCTTACATCAACAGTCCTACATCTGTCCATATTTATGATCCTAAAGGTTTAAAAAAAAATTAAAAATACATCAGAAAAGCTTATACGCCATATGAGCTGAGCATTGACGAAACTGAATACCAAACTCGAATCCTGTTCTCATTCTCACTATACACTTTGGCTGGAGTCGAGTCCTTGGTTCAAGAGGTAGCTGATCTCTGGTATTTGAAAGTATGGCTACAAACACACAGCGGAGGCAGCAGCAGTAGAGGGTTTAAGTCTGTTAGTTGAAGCCAGCTGTAGGGTGCGTGTCAAAGCACACTTGCAGTCATCACTGTCCACGCTACGCTGGCAAGACGGAGAGCTGCTGGTTTTAAGGGGTGGCCTTCCTCTCTACTAGCAAAAGCCCTGCAAGGGTATCCAAAACTGCAATCACACAGCGTTAGCCATTGGGGGCTACACAATAACAGATTGTTGGAGTGAGACCAATCCTCATTTCTTATTGATACAAGTTATTATATTGCATAAGTCGCAGGGAAAGATAATAGAAATACTACGTGTACATACAGTCAGTGACCACTTTATTCGGTAGAACTGTACACTAGCTTGTTAATGTAAATATTTAATCAGCCAATCATGTGCAAGCAACTAAATGCATAAAAGCATTTAGTGGTCAAGAGATTCAGCAGTTTTTCAGGCCAAATGTCAGAATGTGAAGAAGAAATGTGATCTAAGCGACTTTGCCTGTGGAATAATTGTTGGTGCCAGACAGGGTGGTTTGAGTATCTCAGAAACTGCTGATGTTCATGCACAAAGTCTCTAAAGTTTACAGAGAATGGTGTGGAAAAACAAAAAACATCCAAAGAGCAGTAGTTCTGCATGCAGAAATGTGTTGTTAATGAGAGAGGTCAGAGGAGAAGGGCCAGACTGGTCAACAGGAAGGTGACAGAAATGGCGGTTTGCAGAAGAGCAACTCTGAACACACAAAGTGTCAAACATCTAAGTGGATAGGCTAGAGCAACAGAAGACCAATAAGTCTAAAAATAAGTCTAATAGATACCTAAAAAGTGCTCACAGAGTGTATGTGGTGAACAAATGTGGAAATATCAGCGTAAAGTCACTTGTTGCTCGATCGGTATTTTTGATGAAACCGACTGCACCTGTTCAAGGTTGAAATTCACTTTCAACGGATCTGTGGTCCCAGGACTGTTTTGACTTTGAGTTAGTACAGACATCACAATCCTGGAGCATGTGCTTCTCTCCACTGCGTCAGTTTGTTAATGGTGTCTTCCCTTACATCGCCTTCGACACCAGCGCACCAGCGCAGCGCTTGAGGAACATCAGCAAGTTGAGCTGCCTCAGTCACTGAAACTCCTGGCAAACACGCTCCAACAAGCATCCCTCCTTCAAAGTCAGTGAGCGGCATGCTAGTCATAGCCTAATTATAGGCGACCGGGCTTCTTCACCATTTTGATACATGGCCCAGTGTCTTCTGAGTTGTTATTTGTTTAAATAAATGTAAGGCACATTTGTGCCGTGGCCTCCACTTTACAGAAATGTAATCATTGTCTCTCATTAACCTGGGTATTTCAGTTTTTTGTTCACCATCTGTACCATGCTTTTGTTATAAGAAGAAAAAGTATGGGATTGTGTATGAGGTTGCACCTAGTCACGCATTATAGTTATACCATGATTAGTACAGTGTCATATGGTTCATCATGGCACGGCAAACCAAATCAAGTATTTTAGTTTCATATTTACAGTATGCATAAAACCGAATTTTTTGTCTTACTTAAATAAGCTAAATAAGACAAAAATATTTGCCAGTGGGGTATGGAAATTCAACATGTCAAGTAAACAGTGAGAACAAGCTAATATTTTTCTGAGAGAAAAAATATGATTTTAACCTCCCGAGACCCCAGAGAAAAAAAAGGTTAAGTATTTAAATTTTGTTTTAAAATAATACAAATGTCTTGGAGTTCGATTTCAAAAAATATATTTTATTCAATTTTTTATTGACATAAATAAAGTATCGGGCTCAGGGAAGCTAAAATTGAATGTTCTCATTTGAGGACGCAAGGTCCCAGGAGGTTAAGTGTCATTACTGAAATACTTAGTAATACAGACTTATTTGCAGTGGAATAGTGGAATTGGGGATCTGACTTGGAGATCTGATTCTTGGAATTTCTCATAATAGCTACCCAAATTAAGAGTAATTTAGAGTGAAGCCAGTAGGTTTTTTTTTTTCATTACACAGGTCTGGCAACATATTTAATAGTGCAGAAGGAGCAGAACTGCAGGGCGTCTCCTTCTTAAGCACAGGGATAGCCCAGCTGGCAAATTGAAAATATGATTGGCTGCACATGGTTAGTTACTGTTGCCATGTGAGCCCCCGCAAGCTCTACTGCAGGGAGAAAACAACATCAGACAAATCCCCGAGCTCAGCATGAATCCTTCCCATCATGCCTCTGGCTTAGAAAACTGGACAAACAATTCAATGTATAACTTAGTAAAGGTGGCACATTGTGACTATTTAGCCTACATTACAAATATATACATTAGCTGTACATTTAGATACTGCCAGATGGAATTCAAACAACGTGCCTCACCAAAGTGAAAAATCTTAATGTCTCATCCCAAAGCATTCATGTTAGAAGCCTTAGTCCTTATCTACTGCTCCATTATGTTACCCTGACAGCATACCATCTGGAGTACATACATTTTGGCTCTGACATAGACTGTTGCAAACCTACTGGGAACACAAGGTCATATCACAAGGTATGTGCTGAGGCACCAATTCACATCGCAGCTTTCTGTGAGTATAAGACTTTTCTGCTTCTGCATTCAGATCAAACACTGTTCCAGTGTGTGGACGGGCTCCAGAATCTGCAGAATGACTGTGCCACTCTGGTAGAAAGACTATGCTACTCTGGCAGTATGACTGTGCTACTCTGGCAGAATGACTGTGCTAATCTAGTGGCAGGATGACTGTGCTACTCCGGCAGAATGACTGTGCTATTCCTGCAGAATGACTGTGCTACTCTGGCAGAATGACTGTGCTAATCTAGTGGCAGGTTGACTGTGCTACTCTGGCAGAATGACTGTGCTACACCGGCAGAATGACTGTGCTACTCCGGCAGAATGACTGTGCTACTCTGGCAGAATGGCTGTGCTAATCTAGTGGCAGGATGACTGTGCTACTCTGGCAGAATGACTGTGCTACTCCGGCAGAATGACTGTGCTACTCCAACAGAATAACTGTCATACTGTCAACTGTCATGAAAATCTCAAAGAGGGCACACTTGCACTTTGTTTTCGTCTGTGTTTGTCTGCACCCTCCCGAATTGAAGTGAGGGGGTTGCATTAATGACACTGGCTGACTAATACATTTAGGAGATCCAAAATTGGAAGAAAATAATGGAAAATCGTGGTAAAATTGGTTTAAAAAGAAAGAAAAGTAAAATCTCCAGGACCATGAAGGGCCTGGAATGAATCCTGACTCTCCCTATTCTCATTCCTATTCCCCAGCCTGCCCTGCCCTTCCTGGGAACAGTATGAAAAAACATTACGCGCTAATGATTGTTTTGGCAAAGCCAAGGGTGAAATGATCCCATTTTAAGACAAACATTTCCCAAGACTCATGATATGTTGGTGACACAATAAGCGATTTAGTTTCTTTCATTAAACATTAAATATATGTATATTTAAGCTAGATAACCCCCAAGGCTTGTGTACATAAACATGCATGGACATTTACCACCATGCCCAAGCAAAGGCCTACTGCGTGGAGCTTGATCTGTCCATGTCGAAGGGCCGCACGTTGTCATGGCTGGGTGAATCCAATCAGCAACAGTCTGCTGTGTGCGCTTCCACTTCTTGGCCTTGAATGGTCTTTGAAACGAAAATATGTGCAATAATGTTCAGTGCCACTTGGTGGCAGGCTATCATTATATGAGGCTTGAGGAGAGTGACTCAACACAAGAACTGCGTTTATGGTCTGATTGTCTTTCCGGCAGTACTATTTACATTTATTTACACAATGAAAAGAAACACGCGTTTTATAAAAGAGACAATTCATTTAATGGTCTATTTTTTATGGCCATTGGATTGGGCTGTTTGCCGTTATTAGAACCACAAAAGCTAGAATTTGTGAAAATAACAAATAATGCCTGTCCCTTAATGACAATATAATCTGTGGAGAATGTGAACCTTGAGTTTTAAGATTTAAGATTTCTTGGTTTTTATATCCTTGTCAGAAATCAATAGTCTGAGTATATTAGCCTATGAATCCTCCACAACAATAAAATCACTGTGAAATCGTCTCCAAACGAGGACATTCTTGTTGTTTTGTATAGGCTAGTTTTCCCAGTCTAAACCTTCCAGGATTGTTTATATTTTGCAGAAGCTCTGGCACTTGAAACATCACAGTGCAGAGCCGAGCAGAGTAAACAGACTGGTATAGGCCTGCCGAGCTGTTAGGCCTAACAAAAGGGGACACGACAATAAAAGACAACATTGTCATTCAGGGTCATTCGCTTCTTTGGCAACAGCCGGGCTAGTTCCATCCCTTTGAGACTTGCCTGTCATTTAGCCACTGGCAGAACCAGGGTGGGGAAAAAAGACTGCCAGGAGCATCTTTTTAATTAACCTATTAGACTGACACACTGCCTGGCAATTTCATCTGTCAGGGTGGCAGAGCGGCAGTGCAGTAAACGCAACACTGGGCAAGACAGATAGGGTGCTCTGTCACATGTCTGTCTGTCTTTCTCTCTATCCCTCTCTCTCCCCTTCCTCCCTCTCTCTCTATCCCTCTCACTCCCCTTCTTCTCTCTCTCTCCACATCTGACAAGTCCTTAGGGGACTGTCACTCACCCGTCAAGACTTTGATCTGTAGGTACGCATGACACCAGCAGCAAGGAAGAAAGAAAAAGACAATTCACCGTCACAGACGTGAGCAGTGGACCCTGCTGCCCATGCAGACCTGCTGATGTGCTTTGTTTGGACTTTGCTGAGGAGCTGCCCGGTGTGAGACCCGAGGGAGCTCGCTGTGTTCTCGCTGTGCTTCAGGGTCCTTAATTGGCCCAGTTACCGACATGTGCTTTTGAGAGTTCCCCGCAGGGAATTTCCACAGGGAACCAAAGCTTCACAGTATCAATCTGATCAGAAAATGCTAATATGTAGCCTAAACACACCAGAGGTTCAGAATGAAAATAAATAATGTTGAACTGCATACGTTTATTACATTATTATTATTTGCCAGATTTATACTGGACACCATTAGCTCTGTTTGTTGCATTTATACTGACATCACTGGCACAGAAAGGCCCGCTACAGGCCTCCCCTGGTAGGCCGGATTCCCGCCACAGGAAGATGATTTGCAGACATTAACCAAGATGAACATCTCAGATTTCAGTCATTCTAGTTTCATACAGTATCCACCTGCACTTACTTAGCGTTGCACGGTCTGCATACATTTCTGGAAAACTAAAGCCTGGCTCACACCTGTTTCCCATTTCCAAAGAAAGAGCTTGGAAATAGTGGATGTGCCATTTTCCCTCTGATCCGGCGAGAGCAATAGAGAGAAAAAATATCTCAGCATCTGCTCACCGTTTTCCCCCACTGAAAGAAATATGAAATATAACTGCACTACGGAATCGTTCCCCTCGTCAGTGGCTCCTAAAGGGTCTAAATCTCAGTGCTCATCTCTCATTGATAGCCATAGTTTGTACAGATTGATAAATTAGGAAACTGCAGGAATAATGGCATTCATTCTGAACAGTTCTGTCTGTTTGCCAGTGCTTTTCACTTTATCAGCAATGGTGAACGTCGCATACAATGCATATTGTTATGGAATCCTGGGTACACTGTATTTCTTAGAAAATATTTGAGTGCAGATAGTGAGCACTCACTCCCATTTGAACCCTATGATGCCATCCACTAGTTCTGTTCCTTTAGAGTGCATCAGCTGTGTTGTCATTGGGTCAAAGTAGTGCACTTTGTAGATGGTTGGTGCAGACTCCCAGTTCACAGGAGAACCACTATTGATTGATGAGATTAAGACAAACCTGCTGACTGGAACTCTCCTTCCCTGGCCAACATTACAACCAATTATGTACCTGTGGGACTAAAATGCATTGGAATCAATACAGTATCCCTAGGGAGAAGAGGTGCTAACAGTAATGCTAAAACTCTAAAACAGGAACCATTTGATTATATAATTTCAATATAAGGGTGCCATGAGGTTTGAATGAATATTATGTTTTTTGAGCTATTCCTCTCTTTTATACCATTCCTCTCTTTGTGCAAAACATTTAATTTTGGACTGGAAAATAATTTTTCATTCAAATGAATAATTCACCACATGAAAAGAAGAAAATAAAGACTTCTGTGTAGACTTCATTAATAGTCTTGCATACTTAATTATTTAAGTGCTGATTGTCTGTAGGCAATACCTCTCACCATTTGGCCCACCTTATCTCATTTCACCTACAGTACTTGCTCAAGTTTTGAACACCCTCAATGTTATTGGCTTCCTCTATACTCTCGGGATGTGGAATGCTTGAGAAATATTTTTTTCATAATAGTTTTCCAAGATCACATCATGTGAGTGTTATCCGGATTGTGGCTGAACTGATAATGGAACATACCCCAGCCTTCTAGTGTGTTGTGAATGTGAATAGAGGTAGACTCCCGCCTTTGTCTCTTATCGACCCCTTCCTCAACAACTGCCCCTGCCATTGTAGGAGAACAAACACGAGAGTTTACTTTTTAAGCGTTAAAAGACTGTCTCTGTCCGCATTAGTATTTGCATGGGAAATTGAGTTGAGGACCTGTCCCCCTGCCTGTTAACACAAGAAGACAGCTGAATTGCGGTTCAAGGCAGAGGCATTCAGCGTTGAACGGATTGCTTCCTTATTGACAGGGGCACAGGCAGAAAGCAAGTTTGCACACCTCCCACATAAGAAGACCCGTTTTCACACCTTCTTCTCCACCGCTTTCACTGTGAGAAACACTTTGGGGGAAGGGTTGTCCATGGGTCACAAGGTCTGCAGGAGCACTAGAGATTTGCACATGCTGGGCCTACTCATTCCAAAGAATTTCAGTCAAGACGGTAACGCTAGAAAACAAAATACTTAATCATATTGAACTAAAACCAGAGGTTAGCACAGACTAGGCCCATCACTGTGTCTATTAATTTCAAATGTCAGTGAAGGCATTGACACTCATGCTAAAACACAAATACTTCAGAATATTAAACTGAACACATAACATTTCATAATTTGTATGTACTTTTTTATCTTAAAACGATAAAGGACTGTATTTTGTATTCTAGAAGGAGTGGATTTCTCTTACTGACATACTCAGCTTCAAAGATTTCAATTCACTTCCTGTAATTCTTCCACTTCCTGTTCTCACTCATTCTGAAACATGGAGGATACTGTATGTTACTCTGTGTGTTTATACCCCATGTTTAATCCTCTAGCCCACAGAACTACATTACAACTGGACCAACTATCCAAGTCTGTGAAATAAGGACTAGCTGTTCCAGCTAAAATGCATATCTGAGCCATTTTGTTTTTAACAGTAGCAGTTTAAGATGTTAGTAATTGATCAATAATTTACCCAACTTTGTTATGTACAGCAAATTAAATTATTTGTGGCTCCAAAACTCTCCATAATTTGCACCACAATGTACAGAGTTTCTCACACTGATTGAGAATGCTAGAAAGTATGTGATTTCTTATTGTTGGGACTGTACCCGATAAGCACTGTAATCTAGCATCGGTTACATTTGACTGTGTTCAGGCACAGTCTTGTGCTGAGTTTACAGCCAAGTGAGCCTCCAATGCCAAACCTTCCAGACTAATCCTAAATCCTATCTGTTCTTCACAAGACGCACCAGAGCTCCCGGCTCAGCACTGATACAGAATCTGCTCGGAGCGTGTGCTAGTCGAACAAAAGGAACACTCTGTGAGGCGGCAAAATAGCTTTCTTTCTCCAATCTTCACAGTTCAGGGTAAATAAAAGTGTTTTGGTCAAGCTTTATTTCAGCTGCAGAGAGATGCGTGGCCCTGCAATTGAGCATTTGAATCCCTTCATGGAACTTTCTGTGCTGTGATCCCTTCTCTATCGGTTGGCCTCTGCTTTCCGCCAGTCTGAATGGAGTAAAATACATTAAATGAATGATTTCCTTTGAAAAAAAGACTGCCCAGACTTCACACAGTAGAAACAACAGATGTAATGGCCAGAGTAGACTCTTGGCAGACAGCTGACTGAAATTTTACACAGAGAACATGGAAATGGTTCCACCCATCTGCAGCCACCTGGTATGGCACTAACATCTGAGCAGTCTGTCTTGTTTCTGAAGACAAAGTCGGACTGTTTTTGAGGACTGGTCAGGAGAGACCTTTTGGACCCAATCCTACAATCCAGTTGAGAAGGAACCACTGTATAAAGATAATCCTGGAAATAATATAGGATGTTTGGTAGCTACTGTAACAGAGTGTAATAAATTGTTCTAACAATACAAAAGAATACTATAAAACAAATGTCGTATTTCTATCATTTCTATGTTAACCAGAAGAACGAAGAATAATGACCTGGACAATCTAACCATCAATGGTTAGATTGGAAATGTGTTTTGTTATTGTGGGATGAATTTCCAGTAAATGAGAAGGCAGAGGGGATCAGTTGCCAGAACAACAGGGTGAGTCCAATAGCCTAGACATTACTGAATCATGTTTGGTTTATGTCATTATCCAACTATGTGCAGGAGCCTGGAGCAGAAGGACACCACTGGCTTTATCTTGCCATGGAAGAGTGGGCCCAGGTCAGCCAGGTCCTCCATTTCCTGCTGCAGTACCCCCTTTCTACCAACCAGACTGTTTAGCGGGTGGCAATACGGTACAGTGGTCAGGGAACCAGGCTTGCACCTCAGAGGTAGCCGGTTTGGTTTCCAGATAGGCACTGCCCATTTACAATAGAGCAACATGCTGAAGTTACAGTAATCCAGCTGCATAAATATATTGTATTATGTAAAAGGCATAAGTCACTGACTTGTGGAAGGGTATATTAGAGCTGTGCACATTCTTCATCTGCAGCTCAGGTATGGGTGACATTGCAGTGATGGGAAAGCATAATACAATTGCACAGCAAAATGTGAAAATGTGCAGTGTGATATGACCTCTAATATAGTACTATAGCTCTAAATGAGAACATACAGAATGGTTGCTAAATGTCAAAATCTGTACTAGGAAACATATAGCATGTATGTGCATAGTATATAGTATGTTGTATTCATATAACATCTGTAACATATTCTAAAAATATAAAACCACCACCACCACCACCCAAAACCACACCCATACACAAAGAGACAGAAATGCCCAGGAAATAATTAACTTCTGTTCGAATGAAGTTGCTTGAGTTTCAGTACCACCTATACCAACCAGAAGCAGGCTGCTCAGATCCTGTGAGTTCTGAAGGTTTTTGTTTACAATGATTCTGACAGAATGTGATGGGTTTCTTGCTCTAGACTCCTTTGGCATTTCAGCTTTACCAAGTTTCATCTCATGGTGTCAGCAGAAGCACCTCCACCACTGTTTATTGAGTTATTCAAGTAAAAGTATGTGCTTGTTTCGGAATGGAAAAAACCTCCTCCATCACTGTTCTCTTCTGAGTTTTACATTATTGGTGTGCTTTTATAAGGACTGTTAATGTGTTGTCATGGCTTCTTTGTGCTGTGATACAGTCCTGTATGTCATGACATTCAAGTGAAACCCTGATGAACGAAAGTTACATTGAAATGATTCCGTGGTGGCCACTTCAAAATAAAAGCCTTTCAACTTCCTCACATATGGGAGTATCTTGATTCGTTTGACCATTTTCTTTTGATGGTTCTTTCTGAAAATTGCATTCGTTTGCTACATAAAGCTTTGCTCATTTTGGGCCTGGTCGTGGGCGGCACTGAAACTCCACACACCATCACATGATCATAGAATAATTGTGATGCCATATATCATACAATAGCGACCTACACAACAATTAATTGCAGATTACTACATACCTGCTTTGGAGCAGCGGTTCCCAAACCTCTCCTTGGGTGCCCCTGGCTGGGTCCAGGGATTTGATGTGTTCCATCTTAGTCACACCCGATGCAGCTAATCAAGGGCTTGATCAGGTGTGCCTGAGATAGAACACATCAAATACCTGGGTCCAGCTGGGGGTACCTCAGGAGAACCCCTTCTCCAAAGCATCTGCTTCCAGCTACCACATGCTTCACCTGTCAGTGCACCAGATGAATTGTGCAGACATTGCATCAGAGGAGCAAACTCTATATGCAGCTGGCTGAGGCAGAGAACAGGAACCCAGAGACCAGAGAAGACACATTTGCGCAATGAGGCAACCACCTGCCCTGACTGACAGAAATACTAATTATGCACTACCCTACAGGACTCCCATCCACGGCCAGTTCAAGCACGGTTGATTCTGGTGGACCATGAACTATGATGAGGGCAAGGGCTTTCGTG
Source organism: Conger conger (assembly GCF_963514075.1). Lineage (NCBI taxonomy): Eukaryota > Metazoa > Chordata > Actinopteri > Anguilliformes > Congridae > Conger > Conger conger. The sequence goes on along the minus strand of NC_083773.1, from coordinate 27,674,111 downwards.
GATGAAAGTCTCTTTGAAAAGATTTTCTGTCCTCCTTTTGTTTCTTCTCCATGAATAAAAATTCTCCATTGGAATGCCCAGCCATGACGGTTGTAGGCTTATTCTGCTGCTGTACTTTCCTTGGTAAATTCTCTGCACTAAGAACATGTACTTCAACTGGGCACAACATTCAGGGCCCCCTTTTGTTTTGATGACTAGTTTTCACCTCTGTAGTGTATTCTCAAATTAAGTCTGGAGGCGTTCCTGCACTGGCACAAACAGTTGCCATAGCTACAGCAGTTCCTGCAGGATCCGAGGATTCTCCTTAGAAACAGGATTTAAATCAGGTGAGTATGATGCATAACTCATACCCTCAATTCCCTCATCATACAACCTGAAAGCCTTATTGTAAATCAGTTTTTCTCATGTAACTGCTATTTCTTATTTCCCTAAATGATATTGTGTCCTGTGTTGAACTGAACTGCTCTGTAACAAAAATAAAGAAAAATGACCCTTGAAACATTGACAAGTCATCTGGAATCTGTAATAAATGTCAAATCTACCTGGAACATACTTACAGCTCATAAGCATTAAGCACACTACTAAATACAACTTAGGTCTGATTTGAGTGTACATTTTCAATGCAAGTTTAATCCAATGTGTTTGGCCCAATATTACAAATGTATGCCCCAGTTCATGTGTTCAGGACCTCACAGCAAACCATCATGAATTGTCTTCAAAACCATTAGCATGAAATCTTAAGTAAAGTTGCCATACTGGCAGAATTCCCTTTACTGGGAAACTCAACAAAAGCTGATTTGATTATCAAAAGCCAGCATCTACATAGAGTAACAGGCACAAGGGGCATAAGGACCTTAGTTCAAGTGAAATAGAACAACATGAAATCAGGCTGGAGACGTCCTCCCATGTTCATAAAAAACATATTCCTCTCAAACCTGGTTCTCAGTGGCCCCACCAAGTGGACAGGCCATTGTATCACAAGTCTGCTCAAACCAGCTCCAACACATCTGGACTGTCTGACGTGTATGGTGATTCATTTGTCCTGGGCCAAGAACTGAGTCTTGAATGAATAACAATATCTGTTTTTAAGGACATGTGAGCTGAGAGAGACCACATTTTATTTCCATGGGAGTTTTCTTTTCATACCTCAGATATGTGGACTGCTACTCAGGACAGACCATCAGAGTTTGGGGTCATTTAAAGACACCTCACGCATGTCAAAAACAGTCAGGCACACACTAAACTTAACAGTGTTTGTGTTAACAAAATCTGAGAATCTCAAAACAGTTCTTTACAAAGAATGAATGACATGGAATTCCTTGGTTAAAAAGCCGTCCAACAAAATCTTGTATACGATACTATAGATTTGATCTGTTCATTCTGTGTAAGCCACTGAGTCATTTGTAGCTATTAAGCTGTTTTTATTAACCATTTTCAAACAGATTTTTTCAGATCAAGATTTTTGTTGCAACTGGCAATTATCACACACATTCCATAACAGTGATTAGATTGCCCATATATTTAAACTGGAAGCTTGTTGAATATCATTGTCACTCTTCAGGCTGCAAAAATTGCCCATCTGTGATCAAGATGCTGTTAATGGCCATGCTTTCAAAGCTTTTTCAGCTCTTTTGTGGAGTTTATTGGCAGCCGAACCTGGAATCAGTTGCGAGACACACAGAGGAAGAGTAGACCAATGTAGAATGGATGAAAGGAACATTTCAAAACCTCTGGCCTAATGATGGCAGAAAAGACCAGAACAGAAGAGAAAGTGATGTACTTTTGCTAATGAGCTGTTTTGTTGGCATTTTACAGTAATGTCCAAAAGCAACCTGTGAAACATTAACAAACTCCATGTGTTGTCTCCCACAGCCCGTGTTGGGAATAACACGGTTATTTCAATTCACTTCAAACCAAATTGAATTCCGCAGAATTTATCCCTCATGAGGCAATTTAGTTGGATGATGTAACATGGTTGAAGCAGACATAAAGCACCATAAAATACACATCATACATTGACTATATACAACACGTCAACATTGTGTACTAGTACAAAAAAGTAGCTATATTATGACAACAACAACAACAAAATGATAGACACCTTTACACAGCTGTTGCATTTATTAACTTTTTTAATCAAAAAGTTGACAAAGTTATATCCCACATATTAGTAACTTGATAAAATTGGACCATACAATAAAGAATGTCTGTTTCATTAATATGAATGTAATGGCGTTTTAATATTACCAGAGGGTCCAATGATGAGCCTGCATGTGGTAGCTTGGCAGATGGGGCATTGTAAGGGCCAGTTCTTTCAGTGTAAATTTCAATATGGTGTGACAGATTTAGAAGGGCATTAGGATTATCTGAAATTCAAAGCCCTCCTCGAACTTGGTAATCTTGTCAGATACAATACAATGGTGTTGTCAGCCATTGACAATGTGGGTCACTATACCTGGAGGATCTTATCTTAACGATCTTTTCAAATTGAGTCAGCCATGGCATTATCCAGCCAAGGGGTGATTTTGTAAAATAGTTCAGACAAAACTCAAACTGTTTTTATCTGTGTTTGTATGTATAAAAAAACCCCAATAATGAGTAGATGACCACTGTAAAAGTTTGCTTTAGCCTTACAATCTACAATCTACAATTTAGTTTATTCATGAGACACATTGTAATATGCAAAAATAGCTGTAAACACAGAACACATTTTGCGTGTTGCTGAGACTTGGGCAATATAACAGACCGCTCTATTTGATTTACAAATTCGTACCTCATACGGTTACAAACATTTCAGAAGGTCGTTGTTCCCGTACATTGTCATATAATGGTTCAATCAAACGAATGAGAGAGCCAGAAAACTAGTAGGCCTACACAATTTTTAAAGAAGAAAGTGGGGTGATTAACACTGCACACGGCAAATCAAGCGCTTGCGCACATGAAAAATGCCGCGTAGCTCCAGCTCCCAACTTTTCGGAATATGGGCTGATCCTGTTTTTTCAACATATACTCAACGCATTCACCTCTCATTCGAGGAAACACATCACGTGGAGCATATAAGGCAATCACAGACAGAAGCGATTAGTGTTCGCTGAATGAATCCCGTTTTACCATTGGCGAGAGTGACGTCATACAGCAACCCTGTACCGAAGCTGGACCTCGTCCTCCGCTCAATCTGTAACCACCAGCAACAGAGGCGGTGGGGTGGTGAAGGAAAACGCGTTTAAATTTTTTTATTTTTTTGCACTGAACGATATTACCAGCTGTCACGGAGATCACAAATACAAACAAAGGAAACGTTTTCCGCCTCCCAAACGTATAGTTTGTTCCCATATCTGACCGCCCAGGTTATTTCTCAATTTTATTGGTGAATATAGCTGGCTAGCAAGCAAGCAAGCTAGCTGATGATCAATACATTGGCTACATGGTAGCCGCATATCAAAGCAAACCGTAGCCTCATAGGGCTCAAAGCTTTTTCACCCTTCTTTTTGGAACCACGCATTTTTAATCATTGAGAGAATACAGGATTTACTGCGTTTCTGTGCGTGTTGGGGGGCGCACATACACAAGAACATTGGGGGTACGGCGCCCAGCTAGCTACGACTGGACAGGACCAGAAAAGCGGTCCAGTTGTGTGGAATATTCATTGTTCTGTTTTTATTTTTATTCATTTTTTTTTTAAAATCCGTATGAACAATGTTATCTTCCGTAACAAACATGTTCGCTGCCGGATTGCTTTTCCTAGGATTTTTGCACAGTTCGGAGGTTATCGTTCCAGGTAGTACAGCCATTGGTGGTAAGTAACATTGATTAGTCGAACTGATTCACATTTACTTTCCCTCATGTGTCTCATATCTTATGTTTGGATTATAAACCATTTAAAAAGCGACGCTTTTTTGCATCGTACATAGCCAATCTGGCTGTACCGTAATGCATGCCACTTGTTCATGAAATTAACATAAGCTAAGCTAAATAGCGAGCCACCGACCGACGCAACCATCGGCGAAAAAGAATGATCAAATATAACAATTCGTTTGTTTTCTCCTTTGTATTTGATCTTAGACTACGTCCTGAGATGCAATGGTTTTGACGTATCCGTAACCAATGTAACAATGGCACTGTTTTTGTTTTAGTTGTATAAGGATGTTCTACATGGATAATTATGAACGCGACGTGTGTGACCACATCTGTGTTGGCTGTGTATGTAAACAGTGAATTGTTTATTGCTTGTTAAATTAACATTTGAGGGAGAAAAGGGGGTAATCGATTCACAGCATATTGTAGGCTATATATAAGATCTGTATTTACACATGCGATGGCCGTTCATTGTTCAGAGGTTTGTTATAGCTTTCATGTTATCACAAAGTATTTCCCGTGGCTTAGACTACTTGTTAGTAAGTAGTCGGTCTGCGTAGAACGGGATGAAATGGAATGGCCTGGTCTCATATAGGTTCGCCACTGTTCTGCGGTTCCATGTGATCAATGGTTCATTCTTTGACATGACTGTATGGCCGTTCACTTTTCGACCCTAAACTGCAAAGAACGCTGGTTACGCGTATGAGAACGACCTAGGGCTAGGCTATAGCATAAGCTACGCTTTCCATCGTCCAAGTTCTATTTTCTTCGTTATTATGCAATCGTGCATATTAGCGTGGCGATGATACTGAAACGAAGATAGCAGTCATAGGTTTGGGTAGCATATCTAAAAGCCGTTTTACTCATACATATCCATCACCCATAGCCTACCCTCTGAAGGAGCGCCTATCTTCTGGGTGTTATTTTGGAAGAATTGTCATAGGCTACGAAAGGTTATATTTGTCAATTACTTTGTACAATGGGGAGGTTTATGCAACTGACGTATTTTCTATGCCGAATGCGCGATTACGGGTTTCCAGTGGTGATGCAGCAGTCCGTTTAAAGATGGCATTTTAAATCACCGGTTCTTCTGAAAACTGGTTTGCGATGGAGATACGGGTGTTTAGGCTACATGAGCCCGGATGAAATGGCCTCCATTCGTTTTACTGGGACGAGTGGTGAAACAAAAATCTTGCAACACCATTATAATGCAAATAGCCGAGGCTCCAAATCGGTGTCGGCCAGCTACACTTTTCACCATCGTACTTTGCATTCATGTATCATTCGCATAGTCAATTACCCGTTATTTACATGCAACAAGTGTTCTTTCTCGTGACACAGAAGCGACCCTTGTTGCAGAGCACATGCAACAGGCGGCCAACTGCGCGAACTGGCCACCAAAAAGAGCTTGCATTCACTACAAGACGTTGCTGTAAATTCAAACTTCTGGAAACAATTATGCACGCGCCTCCCAGGACATTTGGTGCAATAAAGGAAAAGGGCGTATGCGTGGAAGTGTCAGGTTTTTGTTAACAGTCGTCCACCCACAAGTCATTTTTCTCATGTTTTTTTGTAATTATTAAAAGCGCTTATTGTTTTGAATTGACATTTCTCAGAATCGAATTGATTCCCAAATGAATACCGCTATTTGAAATAAATTATTCCCGTAGGCTACATTTGAATCGTTTGTAACAATTCTGTTTAGTTCTGTGCCAAGAACCTAGGCTAATACGTCCCGTTCGTTAGATAGGATCTTATTTTAGCTATAGCCTACTATCTGTTGTTTTCAACTCGGTAAACTAGGCCTATACGTCTCATTATTTTGATTTTGAAAGGCAACGATGTCGTTTTGATTTAACACACCAAGTTTCGTTCTGGAATCTCCCTACAGGACAAATCCCTTGAGATTAAACGAAAATGACAATTATGGAGATAAGCTATTAACATGACACGCTTCTCCAAGAACCTACAGTAACAACGTATGTTTTAAACCAACCATATATTTTGATTTTAATTTGACTTTAATTGTCTTTGTTCTTAGAGGGATCCACCTTTTAATGGGCTTAAATGGGGCTGTGAGGGTAGTTAATTATGGAAAAAGCATTCGCTTGCTGTGTTTCGGAATGTATGTAGTGCATATTCCTTTAGTGTCAGAGTTCAGTGGCCATGACAAGTGGTTGATCAAAGGATGTCCTTGCCATAGTTGGTTTTGAAAACCAGTTGGATAATTTGGTGTGTTAGGCAGTGTGCACATTACTGATGTATTTTTCCCTTCAAACTAACATCCAGTAATGTTCCGAAAATATGGATAGTAGTGCCTCCTTGTTTTATTCTCAAATCCATGTGAATATTTACATTACCTTTTTATTAGTTTAGATTTTGAAATGCTGCATACCTCATTTTTTAAAGGAATGTCAACTGTGCACTCCTGTATTGATGAAGTGGCAGCCTCCAGGTCTGGATGTGATGTGCTGTCTTCCTGCTGTTGCCCACTGGCAGAGAGGCGTCTGTAATCTCAGACTGTGCTGATGTCTAATCTGCCCATCCTTTTTGTCGGGAAGGTATTTCCATGGTTCCAGGGTATTTCCGTATGTCAACAATAACCAAGAAGGAAACTTTCAAACCCCACGTGTGCGGGACATATTACGAGGACGGGACTGCTGCGGTTCAACCTGCGCAGACAACCTCCACCTTATTCTTTACATATCATGGGAGGGGTTTCTGCTGAAGAGCTACTACCAGGCTAGCTTCCTTAGTTTAAGTTCTTGTGTATTTCTACTGTTGTGCCATTTCTACTGTGATAGATTGGGTGTATTCCTGCCTTTCGCCCAATGCATGCTGGCATAGGCTCCAGCACCCCGTGACCCTAACGAGGAATAAGCAAGTTAGATGGGGCTCATCGATGTGTGTGTGTGTGTGTGTGTGTGTGTGGAAGGTGCTTTGTATGCCCAAAACATTTTGGAAGCACTGGACTGCACACACACTGTCTCGCTGTCCGTCTGCCCTCCGTCTCACTACAATGCAGCCAGAAATGCAGAAGGAAAGAAAGAAGTGTGTCGCAAAAAGCAATCACATGTAGGTAGAAGAAATTTGGAGCTTGTTTATTTGGCTTACTGCAGGCAAAGTCCTGGTCTCGACCTGGGCAAATGCTGGCAGTGGTTACAGTTAAAGCAATGGTTAGATAGCCGTGTTGCAACTTGTTTCTGGTCAGCCAGATTGGCTCCCATTCTTTCAAGCCTGACTACATGTCTGCTGTAGAAAAAGGGGTCATCCAAACTGCTTTACTTTCCAGTTTTCCTGTGCAGTCCTAGAGCTCCTCCCACCTGATCCATTTCTCAAGAGGACCTTGATGTACATACCAGCTGTAAGTCCTGAGGAACATGGCAAATCTCACTGGCCTCTCCTCGCTCAGCTTGGAACAGTCTGATTCTCCTTGCCTTTCAGCATACTGTCCCCTGTATGGGTATGCTAGATTATGAAAGGCAATTTGAACTATATTCAAAAGAGTGATTAATTTTTTAATTTCTTTTCCTTCACTTGATTGGATGACTTCACCCAATAATTTTCACTTTGTCTCACCAAAAAAGCATTTGTGAAAAAGAAAACTTTAAATGCTTTCTACTTCAATGAAGTCAGCCTTCTTTTGCACGTCTGTTTCAAATACATCCCCTGGTGTTCACTGAAGCGTAATGTCGGGACTATGTAAATGGCTCACAAAATGCTGCTAGAGAAGCCTCCCACTGTTCTGAGGCTTTTATGCCCACTGTAACATATTCTCATGGTTGAATTTACAATGGCCAATCAATGCAATTCAGCGAATGCTCTTAATTTAATATCATTATCTTTTTAGCCCTGCTATTTGGTCGAATGTGTGATAACTTTAACCCAATTCCAGTTAGTGCCATTTCTGTATTCCGACCTCTGGCCCCCCTCCCCTCCAGCTGCCTTTGAGGAAGCTGCCGGGACCACAAAGCAGTCAGACGTGCTGACATGGCCCTGGTTCTCAGTCTTATCCACTGGCGTACTACCCCGCCTCCTCTGCCGTGAGGAGTCAAAGACGTAATTGTTTCTTGAGCCTGAGAAACTTGCGACGCACTTGCGCTGACCCAGTTTAGCCATAGGACAGCTGTACCTGAGGCGAACCAGAGGTCTTTTCCATGGCAAAATTGACCCCGGCCAACCGTATGTTCGCAAAACCCTTCAACAAGGCATGAGGCTCAAGCAGAGGTCAAGTTGAAGCTGGCTTGTTTATCGTGTGTAAAATATTGTTGCCAGAAAGTTTGTTTTTCTGGATGCATTCTCATGTATTCAGCATAGCATAGACTATTTGGTCAATTGCATCGCAGGGAAGAAAAGTATGTGTATCGTCTTCTGCTGTATCTGCATGTGCTGTAATCATCCAAGCTCACTGTTAGTCCAAATGGGGTACAGCAAAATGCACAATCATCAAGACTTCTTCTTCTGTTCCTAGATTTGATGTGTATTTTCACAAACAAACGCATTGTAGGTAAGTATACAATACCAGAGGAATTTTATAGATGTTCCAGGGTTTGAAATGGTGGGCCAATGACTTAATGCCAGTTAATATTATTGGGCTAAAAATATTGGGACACATTTCAGTGGTGCCCCCAGGCAGATAAATATCCATTCAAGATGTATGATGCAATATTTACAATCAAGAAAGTAAATCTGGTGGATGAGGAATATGCCTGGTTTATCATTTTAAATCTTCGCAATGCAGCACTTATTAGGAGTTTATTCTTTTTTGTTCTCTGTACTTTCTTTCGTGTGCTTTCTCTCATTTTCTACTCCTTTAATAGTGAGCAAAATTTGTGTTATATAAGTTATGTAGAGGGGAATTTTGTTTTCCCTTTTGGCTACAAAGTCCCCAACCTTAGCTTTTTGACCACCAGTGCTTCCTGGAACAAAGGATGGGCAGTACTTTCTATTTCCGCACCCAGGTGTCAAATTTGGTAGATCTGACTCAACCCAGAGAGTACATCTGTGCCCAATCTATGGGGATCAGGTCATTGGAGGAGCTAATGCGAAGTTAATTTAGGCTACGCGGTCAAGGCCCCGGGAAAGACCCCTGCTTGGAGGTGGGCTCAGGACCTGTGCCTGGCAGGCTCGCAGTTGGACATGGAGTTTGTTTGAGCAGAATATAGACCACGCCGGATGTTCTGCCACATGACTCTTTCAGATGAAGCAGGAGATTGGTGGGCTGGGGATAGAAAGGGTCAACCTTTGGAACAGTTGAGAAAACTGGGCAAACAAAGTGGTGTCTGCAGGGAGAATTCTGCACGGGAGAAACTCTCCTGATGGCTGTTTATTTGGAAAGCCGGGTGTGAGGAGCGGAGATGGGCGCTAATCTGAGGAGAGTGTCCTTTCCATGGCACTGTTTGCGTAATACCCAATGCCGGAAATGTGGTGGTAATCTCCTCAGAGCCCTTTTTACTGGAAATAAGTGCAGGAAAAAACAGATGTTGAGTAGACCATCAGATCAGGGGTTAAGGAGAGAACTGAGCAGCTGCCCCCCACCCAAACACACACACCCAAACACACACACACACACACACACACTCTCTCTCTTTTTCTCTCTCTCTCACCATCCCCCTTCCCATCCCCACACCCTGCAAAGCAACATCTGGATGGAGAAAGGCCATTAATCCAGGAAGTATGTGTGACTGAACGGGGGAGGGAACCTCTCAGCCCCAGATGGAATTTTCAGACTTTTACTGCCGTCGACTGGGGGTAATTCTGTACAGGCGGCGTGCATGGACGAGGGGGGGTAGAGGGACTCGTGGCTGCTTAACAAGGATGGGGACGTAGAGGGGGCCTAGCATGATTCGGCACACAGCCTGCCCTGCCCCTCCTGTGAGGGTGAAGGCACGCGATGCAGGGGCTCCGTGTGGAGGGGCAGGGCGAGTTTGGCTGTTAGGGTGGGTGGATGCAGGACTCTAGAGGCAGCAGCTCAAACCCAAGAGCATGGGTGGTTTTGATCTCGGGTGGGTGGTTGGATGGAAATGTGCGGTCACAGATTACTAATTTGACACTGTGGTTTTGTGTGCGTGTGCATGCTTTTGCGTGAGTACTAGGGATCACATTTAAAGAATACTCTGTGTAGGTTCACATGGATCACAGGATCACATGGAAAATCTGGTATACTCACCCCTGCAGTTGTCTAATGTAGCAGCTGGTTTATTTCCTGTGTTTGTTCAACAGGTCAAAAGGCCCCACTTCACAATATTTTACAAAAGATCCCCAGGATGCTATAAAATACTTAGGACCACTGTTGAGCAATTCATGTAAGCAATGATTAAGCTCAGAAGCCTTTTTGCTTATGAAAATATGCTCTTATCAAACAAAATGATTCGATAGCCATCCTTTATTGCAAATTAGTGTCCATTTACAAAGCAGTGCTCTTGGATTCATGTATTTTTCAGTACTCTTGTGTCATCTGTTTACATAATTCCGCCCCCCCCCCTCGTCTCTCTGTCCTTGGTACTCTTATCAGCACTCTTTAGCTTGCTGTGTCATAAGAGCTCTGGACATTTATGGCTGACCTCTGAGCAGAAGCTTGAGCAGCCATGCTGCGAGAAGAACTGCATTTCATCACGGCGGGAAAAGGGCACACATTTTACTGTCTGGCTGCCTTTTCAACTGAGGCGGCGAGTCTCGGTGTGGTGTCTCTCCCTGTTGTCCAGGATTGCCGTGTCGACAGTCTTTTGGGGCTTTGACTCTGCAGTCCTCTGGGGCTTTGACTCCCGAGGCGGCTCGCCTCCGCTGGGGAGACTGCAGAGCGAAGAGAAACGGCCTCCATCGTTCGGCGCTTGGCGGACTGCTCCAGCAAGACTGAACTCTCACAGAACGATGGTGGCGTCATGGAGACAAGTCAGGCTTATGGCTGCGTTGCTTATGTTTTTTAGGGCTTGTAAAAGGTAGTCCCTGTGCCAGAGCTGCATGATGGAGAAGAGTGTTTGCCTCGGAAGATTCCCCCCCTTTTCCTCAGACGGCTAATTTACTGCTGTTTGTGTGCTAAAATAGCTATCCCCAGCCAGAATTTTGGTTTCAACCACTTGTATGTGCAGAGAGATTCAAGATTTGAGATTCTTGGCTCAAGAATACCTGCGTTGTCCCAGGGATTGGTGGGCTGTCTCATTTTCTACTGATGTGCTGTGAATGTCCTCGTACTTGGAAGGCTATGCATTTTATTTTTGTGGTGTAGTTGCTTCAGAGGTATGTAACTCGAAGAAAAAAGCTGAGAAATTTCTTGTACCATTGTAATAGCACCCAGATGTGTAAAATCCAGCTCCAAAGTCTCCCCAAATATGAACCAATTTTCTTTATCTGTCGTCCTTCACGTGACCTTACCTGACATACTGTTTCTATAAAACTGGAGACCAAGCTTAGATCTGCAGTCATGCACATGATTTTTATTAGAAAAATTAAGTCATCATAGATGCTACCAGCAGCCTCTTATGGCTGTGCAGTCTCCCAGTCGAGCTGTCCAGTCTCCCAGCCGAGCTGTGCAGTCTCTGCTCTGTATGCAGCCAGTGCAGGCGGACTGCGGGCAGGCTGTTCTCGTAGGAGCGTACGACGGGAGGAATTGCCTCGAACTTGGCGATCTCACAGAAGGAGGAAAGCTGTGCGGTGAAGGTGGGGGTTGTGTTGAAGACACCTTCGACTACTGTGGAATGCAGATGTGTTTCTCGCACCCTGCAACATTTCTTCCGGTGGTGGCTCATTATTTGAAGGCACGGTTGTAGTGTGATTACGGATCCCCGCGGTTACGGGCTGCGGCAGTGCCAGTACGTGCCCGGCAGCCCTGCAGGAACGACGCACAGCTGGCCAGCGCCTGGCCCAGGGGTAGGAGGGTTCAGTAGGTTAGGGGGTCCGTGTTTAATCGCTCTGTAATGACCCCTGTGGGTCAGTCGGGGGCCTGGGGCCTGCTTGCTAAAGCCACACGTGAAGTATCCTCCTCAGACTCAGTTTTAGGCGAGATTGGCCGGTGGGCTGCGGTGTGAAAATAAGTAGGCTGGCAGCACTGCGTGTTTTGGAGGAGATGCCTACACTTTTCCAGAATCGACAGCAGGAATTGCTATGTGAATGCATCTGTAAGTAGTTAATTGGATGATTGGACATTCCAACTAGGGATGGAATTGGGCATTCCCAAAAAAACAAAATGTGGCATTGTTGTGGACGAAATGTGAGTACGGAGAAGATTACAGCATCTTGTTTATGGGGGTTTGGAGAGGCCATGATCACCCCTACAGTAAAAACTAGCTCTTTATCTTAGCCAATGGGAACTCTATGTCTTTGTGACACGCGCAGAGCTTGCTGGTCATTAAAGCCTGATTACTTGCATTCCACAGGGTTTTTGTTGCTCATGGACTCACACTTTACAGTCTGTAGCCATGTCCACGTTTCTCTGGTTCAAACTGTCAACAATGGTTGACCACTGGTTGTTGAACTAGTTTTTTAGGAGCTTTTAAAATAGCTGAATCCCCTGATTATTATTATTTTTTTCAATAAGGAAAATTCAAGGATTCCAAATTTCCTTGCAGAAAAACTTGTCATATGGGACTTAGTGCCTTCCCACTCATTCTGTTTTTAGGGTTGGAATTTGTGTCGACTAAAATGTTCACGGAACATGTTATCTGTGAAATTCCAGTCTGCAGCAGTCTGGGCACAGCATTTTTTGGCTGTTTTCATTCAGTTTTCAACAGCTGCGAGGCAATATAGCATCCAGCTTGGCATTGTAATGTAATGCATTGAGATTCGTGTCCAGGTCTTCTCTTTGATTCTGTTGGCCGTATTGGTAGCATAGCTAGTAGGGAAGTGTGAACGATTAACTAGCCTTGTGAAGGCAGAGTATTAACTTAAGGTCTGCATTTTTAATCTGCGGCCACAGCAATTAGCACATCTTTAACCTGTCACTTGCAGGCACGTGGTCTTTAGACTAATTGTTGGGAGGGATAAGGCTCCAGATGGGTTCCTGTTAATGTTTCCCACAGGAGTGATTGTGATTAAGTGGCTCACTCTGTGATACAATAGCCACGCCCTTCTTTGTAGTCATTCAAACTGTGAGTACTGAGTCTCTCCCCCCTCAAGCAGTGTTCACATTTAGACGGTGATTCTCAAAAGAACAGTTTAAGTACATTCAAGTACATTTTCTGTACCCCTTCGCCTCTTAAACTGTAGCCCTATATATACACGCAACTCACATTATAAGTATTTTCCTCATATTGACAACATGTATAATGTGTATAACTAGTGCTGTGAAGTGTTTCCACTTTGTGAAATGTATAAGATGCAGTAACATTTTTGTAAGCGTGTTGTAACTTTTCTATCCTGGCCCACCATTTTAGAGCCTCTGTGTTAAGACCCCCCATACGAACAATAGCGCTTTCTCTTGGGAGAGCTAAGCCTCTGAACCGATTTAAGAAAAGCAGGCTAAAGCGTTGTTGTTGTTGTTGTCGTCGTGTGCGTCTTCTTAGCTGAACAGCCATTTCACTCTGGATCCTAAAGCAAAACGTGGCATAATGGTATTAGTGTACGGGATCCTCACCGACAGCTGTTCAAAGGGATCATCGCTTTCTCTCTTCGCTCCCTCGGACCTGAAGCACCACGTGTCACTGTAGCAAGATCGCTGAACTTAAACGCCCACATTTATGTGATGCTTAATTTGCCGTGGGGTTGTAGCAGTCAGGGCATGGAGAATGCTACAGAGAATGGTTGGGGAGTGGTCCACATTGCCTCCAATCAAGATTATATCCATATTTTCCATTGAATCCATTCCCAAAGAATACGAAAAAAGCACAAATATTCTTATTTTCATAAAATGTGGAAAATATTAGATTTGCCTCAGGTCCAGAGTTAATGAGACTCCCAGCTATGATCAAATGATAATCATGGGAAGGTCTATAAAAGAGTTGAACCACGTCTGGGTTTGAGTTAGGATTGAGGAAAATTGACTTTATATGGTCTAAACCTTTTGCATGGGCTTTACATTTATATAGTATTTATACAGTATAGAATTTTTCCAGAAAATCTCAAATGAATTTCAGACTGTAATTAGACATTTGATACCAATGGTAATTTTAAGGTAAGCCAGCGGTATTTAGCCTCGGACAGCCCCAGGTACTCTAAGCCTGCTGCTCTGTTTTATTGCTTCTGATGAACCCTTCACCTGGGCCCCAGGCTGTGTCTGGCAGGGCGGTGGTGAACCCATGCCTGTCTGCTCCGCGGTGGGGACGATCGGGCCATTAAAGCCCCCCTGCCACCACATCCCCTCCACGCGGGGGAGGGAGGCGCCCGGGCCGAATCCGTGCTCATCTGGGAAACTGCGGGACCATCAGGCACTTCCTGCCGCGCAACACCTCCCCACAGCCGAAGGACGTGATTGACAGGTGCTGAACGCGCTCGTAGTGTCATGGCGCGCTGTGATTCGTCGGTTCGGTCACAGAATTTAGTTTTTGGATAATCCCAGCGTCGGGGACAGCGGGCGGTACTGGAGCGAAGGCAGGGCTCGGCCTACCACAAACCCGTTGCCGAGGAACATTCTGTGCTTAGCGCCTTTATCTGCCTCCCTCAAACCCTCCTTCCCGATTCTTGTTTTTTTTGGTTTTCGTAATTTTTTAGAGCAGTACCAGTCTTTCGGGTTTAAAAACTTTACCAGCTGTTTGCTGTCGTACTGTCAAAGTGGGATTTGGTTGCTCCCACTTAAGCATTGTCTAGCAAACAATAAGGCCTAGGTGGGGACTTGCCTGGATAGCAAATTGGAACAAGCGTGGTATAGATGTCCCCATCTGTTCATTGATTCTGGGATGTTTTCTTGACTGTAGCTACCTCTGAGTGTCATTACCTGACAGTAAACGCATTCAAGACTTTTGTTAACTTATTTTTCGTTTTTTTAATCTTGCTGTGCTTTGGCCTGGTATGTTGCAGTGGCAATTAGGACTAATCTCCATAAGCCAGTTTTTTTTTTTTTCTCATAATATGCTTAAGGTAGTCTTGTGAAAAGGCACTGCAGGATTTGATATAATCCTCTGCTTTTGTTATGTCCCGCACACGTGCCCCTTTCAATAGCGTTACGGCTGCAGTTTCAGTTCCGCACAGCGAGGTGTTGTCAGGCAGCACCCATGGCTGTTCTCTGAAAAAAGGATCCGTTTTCATGACCTTTTATCGTCTGACGTGCGTAATCGGGTTTGAGCTGGAAATGAAATTGAAGCTTTCTGAAAACATTATGATTTGAAAATGATCTGTGGAGAAACAAGTCGGAACGGCCAGTGAACAACCTCACAAGACTGATTATGAAATGATTCATGCGTCCAGTCAAAAAAGAATTGACATGTAAGGGATCTGTTTCTGTTGGTACCTTAAAGAAATTGTTGTTTTGATGGGTGGAATGTGTATGAAATTGACTAAATCTGTAAATGAGGAATGAAATGTATATATCAATTTGGACATGTAATGGCATAGCAGTTTACAATTGTATGCCATGTATATGTACACTCAGTGGCCACTTTATTAGGTACACCTGCTGGATAATGCCAGTGGCCTGCTCCTCCAAACAGCAAGTCATGTGGCTGAAACTCAGTTTACTGTGCATACACATATGGTGAAGAACATTAGCTGTTGTTGGTCCAAACATTACAATGGGTTGAAGCTACTTTGACCATTGTATGATTGTTGGTACCAGGTGTGGTGGTTCCAGCATTTCTTAAACAGCTGACCTCCTGGGATTTTCAAGCACTTCAGTATGGATTTTTCTGAGAATGGTGCAACGAACAACATCCAGTGTGTGGCAGTTCTGTGGTGGAAAATACCTTGTTAATGAAAGAGGTCAGAGGAGAATGGGCAGACTTGTTCAAGCTAACTGCAGGGCCCTAATTGTTCAAATAGCAGCTGTTTAACAACAGTGGTGTTTAGAAGGGCATCTCTGAATGCACAACCAGTTGAACCTTGAGGTGGATGGGCTACAGGAGCAACATACCATATCAGGTCTTCCTGTCCTGTCAGCTAAGATCTGGAAGATGAGTCTATAGTGGACACAATGACCCAAACTGGACAGTTGAAGAGTGGTCCGTCGATTCTCGATTTCTGCTGAAACGTGCAGGTGCTTGGGACAGAATGTGTCATAAAGAACTTCAATTTGTTTATCCATCCTGCCATATTTCAACAGTTCAACTGGGGACGAATCCATTGTTATTAATGACAGCGGCTTCTCTGTGGCCGTCGCGTCACGTTCGATGGTAGCGTCAAAGTTGGAGAATCGCCGAGGTTCATCTCTCGATGGTTGACGCATGCATTAATTCCTATTTAGTTAATTGATTTTAATGAGAAATTTAGTTGTTCTGCTTGTTTTTTTATTATTTAACACCATACAAATGATAATCTGCTTGGCTATTAACAATGGAATCACATTCTGCTATTTAACTAACTAGCTAGCTAAATTAACTGGTTACAACTGAACCAGAGCGTCGTTGCTAAATTTAATGAGTGAAAACAACATAGCTGTTGACATCCAATGTAAAGTGATGTTCACAGTCAACCCTTTTTCAAATGGATATTTGAAGCAGAGTATTGCACCATGTCACAAAGCACAAATCATCTCAAGCTATTTCCATGAACATGACAGTGACTGCAGTTTACTCCAATGGCACGGACCCCAGATCTCAGTCCACCTTTGAATGCGGGCTTGGCAGCATGAATGTGTGGCCGAGAGATCAGCAGGAACTGTGCAATACTATCGTGTCAGCATGGACCAAAAAAATAAATCCTTAAGGAATGTTTCCAGCACCTTGTGGAATAATTCAGGCTGTTCTGGAGGGGTCTAGATACCAAATACAGCGGCCACTAATTGTGTGTGTGTGTGTGCGTGTATATGTGTATGCCATCCCCCGCGTGTGTGTGAAAGTTCCCTGCACCAAATGTGCATCACAGAGTGCTTTGATCTGATGCTAATGAAGCTTTTAAATTTACGGGGGTATTCCAAAGTGCACACTCATTAAAACATCTCGCCTAAATATCCTGTTTGTGATGAGTCGTCCTCGGTTTAATTTAAAAAAAGAATTAAAAGTCTGTTGCGGTTTTTGGTGCATTCATACAACATTTATCATGCCATGATGTCTGCATTTCCACTGTTGGGAAATTTTTGGGGTGGGGGTTGTAGGTATATTCAGGAAGGAAATGCATGTTATTCCAAAATGCCACATAAGCAGCAGTTTATTATCTGTGGCGGCCATCTTGGCCTCTGTGTTGTTTTGGTTCTGTAAGATCTTAAGATGTTAAAAATGTTTTCTGTTTCTCTCTTATTACAAAAGGCTTGTGTAATGCAATCTGAATGAATGCTGGCCTGGTGCTTGGCAGTCTTAACTGCAGTGGCCCTGTCTTTTTTAGTGCGTTTGAACTGCAGTCGGGTGGCTGAGCACTGGCCCTTATCGGGTTACGGTTGGGGTCAGCAGTGCAGCCTTTTTGTTGTGGTTCAAGACGAAGAGGCTTTTGAGTGAATTTGAGAAACATCCAGACCACTTTCTTCTGCCCTGCCCTGACCCCCCCCCCCAGACCTCCTCCTGTGCCCCCCCTCCTCCCCGGCTCCTGGCTGGTGCTGGTTGCTGTTCGATCACACATCCGAGCAGCGTGTGTCCTTGGGGCGCCCAGTCTCCGCGGCAATAAATTCAATTTAACGGTGCTCTCTGTGAGACGTTCCCGAAATGACAAAAAGGCAGCTTCAACTTTTAATTAAGACCGAGAACCTCAGACCTTTCCTCCAGCCCGTGTCCCCACCTCGCTGGTTGTCGCTGTGCCCTAAGCCCCGGCTAATCCAGGCATTCCTAAGTTATTTAACCCAACCGCACAATCCCCAAAATGAAAGGAAGTGATGCCATAGGTGCCCAGCTCCACGTTGTGAGAAGTTAATCGTGCGATTTGCGCGAAGGCTGCCGCGTGTGCAGGCCAGGCCATGTCGTGCAGGAGAGCAGATGCTCGCCTCTCCAAATGGAGGCCTTCTGGAAAGCATTTGATTAAGCATGTTTAAATGATCCCCGAAGAATGCGTCTTGCCGGATGTGCCAAATCCGAGGAGGCTAAATGACCACACAGCTCAAAGGTGCCCTGTGAACCAGCAATGTTGAATGCTGCTCTGGACAAAGTGTAAAAACCGCCACTCAGTAACATAAACAGTGGCACACAACAGAGATGATTGGATCTCGTGCCATCCGGTCAATTGGAAATGTCTGTTAACAAACTCCCCTAAAAATGCCTGGGGTTTTCTTTTTGGGTCAAAAATAATTCTGACCCACTACATACCTTATTCCCACCTTCTGCTCTGTTCACCCATATGCTCCTCTGTACATACATTCAGCTAAGGCTACAACCTTTGCCGTCAAACACTTGCCCTTAATTGTGAAAGAACAATCTAACCCAACATAAAATAGGATTTCTTAGCTGAGCGAGACGGAGGTGAACTTTAAAGGACATGCTACACAGCCCTTAAATGTCAGGGATTGGGATGGGATGATGATCAATATAACTATATATCTTGGTAAAAAACAGTAATGGCCATTTATTTAATCGTCATAAATTTATATCACAGCCATTCCCGAAATAACCAGCTGTTGCACCTTGCCTTTGGTCAACCACCTATAAAACTGAAGAAGAAGAATAATAGCCAGCTACAGGGGAAGCACTTCTTATTCTCAGTAGGTTTTGACAGTGGATATATATATATATATATATGTGTATATATATATATATATATATATATATATATAGTGGATATATTTTAGAAACATGTTTTTTGATTGGTATGATTTAGTATTTCAAAAATTTTTATACATTCACCTTATTTCAGTAATTATTGAGATATTGTGTATCGAGAAAATGTCGGCCATGGTGATCATACTAATACTAGTCAGACGTGATTCATTGTACAGTGTGTATCGGGTAAGAGATCTGCCAAGTAGATCGATTTTGCAAGCTGCTGAAAGTTTTGAGTGGATTCATCAGTAAATTCTCCATTGACCTGTGTACAACACTTTCATGATCCCCCCCCACAATATGTGTTTATACTAGATTTACCCCTTACACATATGCCATTGGCTATTTAAATGTTCCCAGTGAAACACTGGCCCATAGACATGGTCGCGCTGCATGGTCTGCTGGCTCTCATTGTTGCTCAGCACTTTATACATCACCTGAAGCAGTTGATTACATTGTTAATTCATGTCCCCTGGTATCTTGGATCTGTATGGTGTGACCCCCTGGCTCTCCACAACCATAGTTGGGGACCCCTGCCTTTCAGTTTCTCTTAACTGGGATGTGTGCACAGAACTGTACACGTTTCCTCCCACATAACTGCTTTTTGTCCCTGACTAGGCCTGGACTCCCATCTCATGTTATGAAAACTGTAGGCTGAAGCTGAAGTGTAATCTCTTGTTTTTAAACATCTGCATTTTCAAAAATCGCTGTTTGGTGTAAAAAAGAAATGTGTTTTTCTGTGCAGCATTTTTGATAGCCAGCCTTACTGAGGAAAGGAATGTACACACTTTCTCAGATAGACTAAACTTGATCCTTTCCCAGTGTACGTTCAGAAACGCGTAAGGGCTAGTCTACTTCTCAGAAGACCAGAATGATCTTGCCAACGTAGAAAGAGAGGCAATGTATTGTCAATAGAGGCACTGGGCGCTTGCCTACAATTTAAGCTTATGGTAATAAATTCCAAGCATTGAAAGGCTTTCTTGATAGCCAGCAAAATGACGGCTAATATGAACAAAGCAAGGCTGTAGCATGAAGTTGCATTCCAGTTAGGTTACTGTATAATGCAGTTAAATTGTACAGTTCCTCAAAATCTATGACTACATGCATGATTATGACTCAGAGCTGTTAGGCATTTATTCAAAATGCAATTAAGATAGTTTTCCTTTCAAGTCACACCCCCCCCCCCCTCCCATCCCTGTATCTCAGTTTTTTGGAAAATCAGTTTTTGGGGCATTAGGAGCATGTGAAGCGTCATAAGGCAGAATGCTGGCCGTGTGAATTGGGGCAGTGGGCTGAGGGCTGAATGTGATGAAACAGGCCCTTCCCGTGCCTTCCTGCTCTCCGTCCTGCAGGCACTGCTCACCAGTCTGAGCGTGAACTTTCCACAGAAATGGCCGCACTCTCTCCTCACCCCAGGTTTTCTGACCCCAGGGGTGCAATCAGGGCAGTAATCCAGAGAATGTGCTGTCCCCCCGCATACCAGGAGTGCCCCCTGGGACTCTGCTTGGCCCCTTATCAGTTTTCCAGGCTGCATGTTAATCACCCAGTTTTGTCCTGCAAATGGAAGTGGGTGTGTCCCTAAAACCTTTCACACGTTTGCATAATTCATGAGCTATAAGTAATATCTGCAATAATGGCCCATATTCCACCAGTCACTGTGGTTTGATTTTATTCATGTCCTTTAAAATAGATGTGGCTTGATAAATGATAAATGTATCCTGAAGAGGACCTACTGACATGTTTGTGTGTTCATAACATCTGGTAGTAGGCTGGGGGAGAGAGGGAGAGAGGGAGAGAGGGAGAGAGGGAGAGAGAGAGAGGCACAGGCTGGAGGAATACCGCAGTAGTGGCACACATGAGGGCAACTCTCCGAGGCCTCTATGTACATTTCTCAAAAATATGAAATTCAGATCAGAAGTTGCAGGCAGTAATAGTCGAAAAAAAACTGAAAAAATTGAGAAATAAGATGAAATGGAAAAATAGAAACTGATCCACCCAATGGGTGGAAATTGTACTCCCAGTGGCATAGAATGTCATCCCATTCCTACTAAGTATGTTACTGTCCCGAGCTTGCTTGCTTCTAGTACGGCCTGGAATGACTAAAACCACTATGCCCTGGAAGTGCTATTTACATCCTTGGCACATAACTGAGTGGAGAGAAAGAATGAATGGAAAGATTATACACATGCACGCGCGCACACACACACACACACTTTTTTAATAGAGTTTTTTTAACATATGAATGAGTCACCCAATTAAAAGAGAAGAGAACTGTGCTGAGTGTGTATTGGCTTGGCTTGAAGGATTCCTGTAACACAGTTAATTACAGGGAGTAGCAGACCAAGTATGTTAAATTGAATGTATTTTTATTTACATTTTTAAGATATCTTAAAATAAAGTTGCTGTATGTTGCTCGCAACAGGCTTTCTACTGTTTTTAGAAATCAATTTTCGGGGAGCTCATCTATACTGCTTTACAATATGATATTGAATAATTTAATAAGCTATTGGCCTCAGAGAGTTACTTTTAGGTTGGCTTCCTTCTGACATTGATTTGATAGAATAACCTTGGGTAATTCTAACTTTCATTTCGCCTTCATACTCTACTTGCCATGTAGTACCTGGCTCTGGAAATGGGGTAAAGACTCTGTGAAATTTGACTGTAAACTGCTTTCAATCTGAGTGTGAATTTATTCAGCGATTTTGCTAATTAGAATCTATAACCAGAATCTCACTGAATGTCTTGAGGCTCACTTTTTCCACCAAATCCAAATTGTAATTCATCCTCATACAATGAGGAGTGCTGCATTTTCAAATTTATTGACATAAACAATGAATGCTGGAATGTCCTATGGCCTACATCGATCTTATTACTGCATCAGATGCCTCAATTATTGCGACTTTCCAGGACTAGCCTATGTCTGCTCAATGTTAGCATAGCTCCCACTACTGGCAGAATAATATGCATTTGCTATGCATATTTTAAAAATGAATATATGAATAAATGAATATAAGTACATTTCATTCATACATTCTTTTATAATAGTGTGTGGCAAGTGTGTGCCCAATCTAGGGCCTGCATGACAACAAGGCCCAAGGAGAGGCAGTCAAGTTATAGAACCCTGCTGGAGAGGGTGGTGTTTACATTTAGACGTTTAGCAGATGCCCTTAAACCGTACTAGACACAATTAAGCGTTTGTCTGTCAAGACGAGAGCAGTTCTAATTTGAGAAAAATCAATAAAGTCGTAGATTCATAGAGTCAAACTAGTGGTTATGCTTTTCAGAATAGGAGAAAGTTTAAGAATGTGTGTGGTTGGCTGTGTGCTGTGTGCTCTGTTCACACTCTGAGGGGTGTTCTTCGTCTTTTGGGGTGATGGACTACTTCCAGGGGCTCCGTAGACTGTGGCAGGGGAGGCATGGGAGGGTCTGATCCAGCCCGAATGTGGTAACCCCAAGCATGTAGCATATGGCCGGTTTGGGTAAACAAGACCAGGCAGTGGGAGTCTCATTGACAGAATGTGTGACATTCCCTGCCTCGCTTCAGCCACAACCCCCCCCCCCCCCCCCCATGACTGCCGCCACCACCCTGCCCCCTCTCCCTGGGTCTGGCCTGCCCATAGCGAGTGTGCTCAGGCCACAAGTGGAAAAACACTGGGTCCCCAGCCAGGCTTGCCCTGCCCGTCCGCGTCTAGTTTCACACTTGCGAAGTGGCTTGCCCACCCCCCCCCCCCCCCCAGTCTACCAGAAGCAAGCATATTGATATTTATCATCCACCATTTTAGAGTTTTCCTTCTGATATATTATTCATTTGCTTTCCAGTACCCAACCTATATCGACAGTGGTGCGGGCGGGCCTGCATGTGTAACTGATATATATATTTTTTGTTTACCATTGCAAAGGCTATGCACCATTTTTGCACTCAAGTTAACTCGAGTGTTTTCACGGCTGAGAATAAACTCCTGGGATTTGAACCATTGGTTAGCGATCTACCAGTGTAATTTTATGTGCAGTGTGATTTTAAGGATGTGGTAGATATCTGGATTTGTATGTGCTCAGGCATCTCCAGTGCTGACAGAGCTCACTTTCACACAGGACTCCCATTTTTCTTCACACCAAACTAAACTGTGAAATCCGTTTGATCAATGCTGACTAGTTCTTTGGAGCAGCACCTTGTGAAGAGTGTTCCTTTAAATGCTTATGCTAAATGTTGGATTTTTGTTGTCTGAATCACCGTAGTTATGTCACATAAATACTTGCACAATGCTTACATATGTTTAATATGCAAACATGTCTACATACTAGGCTATATGTTTAACATGCATACATACACACTCACTAGTAGGGATCATCTCAAAATACTGTAATGTATGTTTATATCCAAACCACCCAGCTGTAATCAGCTTTTCGTGTTTAAAAAAAATTCTCATTCCATTATCGTTTTCTTGCGTTGTTAATTTCAGATGATCTGTCATGCTGAAAAAAGTGTCAGAACAAAAAAGGAGATGGCCTCCTAACCTAGTTCCCTCGTCCCTTGGAGGCGTCCAATTGGCTGCTTAATTAGACATGTCTGAAGCCATGTGCAAACACAATCATCTGGGTTGCTGGTATTTCTAGGACGCATATTGCCACGCATTTCTCCACGTCGAGTGGACCGGCCCCAAAGCTTTCCCACCAGCGCAAAGCATCCATATTTAATTCTGTCGAACGGTTAATGCTCACAAATCGCAATCGGTCATGGGCATGGAAAGGTGGCTACTGCTAGCGTCAAAAGCGACCCTTTCTGATTTTGTTTTGTCTTTTATTGGGGTTTTTTTCAAGAAGATTGATTTGATTCAATAATTTAAATTAAATAATTAACTGTGACTGATGAAAGGATGGATAGCGTTATCAATAAATCATTACAGAAACTAGGCTTGGGCAACAGGCTTGAATGGTTAAGTACCCCATATAGAACAGGGAATCAAGCATTCTGAGCACTGCTCAGTTGCACGAAGTGATATTTTATTTAAATGGGTCAGCTCGTGAAAATTATGTGGTCTATGCTCAATGTCTGTACAGGGGTTTTTCGCAGATATCTTTTACCTCAAACCACACTGCACTGATATTTGACATTACTGGAATTCTACCATTTTGGCATTACTTTTTTTGGTCAGTAACCACAAACATTTCAGTATGTGAGGATCAAACATGCTTCTGATTCATGAATTACTTTTTAGTTATAAGTTGCCATTGACACGGACAGAAATGCAACCATTTATTGAGTTAATGTGAACTGAGTGGAGTATAGACAGGTCTGTAGTAGTGTGATAAAAATTGAATGAAAGTACAGTTGTTGTTTTCCAGTTTTTGTTTTTACTTTGAGGGATAAAGCACTCTACTAAACAATTTCCCCTTTCAGTACTCCGGTACCACAATTGCTCAACATGGAAATTGGAACAGGAAGTGGGTTTGAGGAATGGTACATGTGATGGCAAAGCTTTTCTCATTTAAATATTTTCCTTTGCTCTTGATAACTTATGAAAAGTCTCTTACATTCACATTTCTGATTGAGGAAAACATTTAAAATTACGTGAGCCTTTTTACACTCAAATCAAGTTCTAAGCTTTGTATATCATGACACCTCTAGCTACTCACACCTGTGGCAACAGTCTAACTAGGAGGATTTAAATTTAAGAACAACTCCGTCAAGTTCTGACTGAATGCTGCAACCTTAAAATGTCATTTAGTATTTTAGTATAATATTGACGTAATTCAAAGTGCATGTGACATTTTTATTTTAAAATGTCACCAGTTTACCTTTTTTTTTTCTCCCTTTCCTCCTGAGTCAGCTTTTTCCACTGTCGACGCTTCGTGAAATGGCACAGGAAAGTGTGCAGTAAAATGGCAGTTAAGAAACATCTTTCTTGGAAAGATAAAAAGGAAGTAGTAATTGTACAATGCCACGGTCGATCCCGATCATGACCTGGAATGTAAGTAATGTGGCAATGATGGACAGAAAACTGGCAAAAGCACTGTGTGGCTGTTTTTAAAGACCCCTATATGTCAGACACATTGTGTCAGTGGTGCCAGATAAATACTTTTTATTCTGCTCCGTTTATGGAGCAAGCTAAAATAGTTTGAGGAGAAAACAAACAAACAAAAAATCTGCGGTTGAACAGCCTGCTTGTCGGAACCTTTGGTGAGTGGGGGGAAAAATGCTTTTAGATCTTTTTTTTACGTTTTATTAATACAACTACGAGAGAGTGGGAAAGTATTAACCAAACAAGCAACGTGTTGCTGATGAACTGAGTACAGATAAAAACCTTACTGGGAGAAGAACTGCAAACACCCTCCCTCTTCCACAATCCCCCCATTCCCAAAAGATGTCCAAAATAGGCTCCAATGTCCTCCATTCTGTGGTCTCTCTCTTCTGGCTTGTGGGTTTAAGGCAAACTTAGAAGCGCCTTGTGTTATTTGTGTTATGCACACTCACTGGGACGGGCGGGTATGGGTCCAGCCTGACTCACCATCTGTCTGGGCTTGGGCAGAGCCCGAGGAAAAGAGGTGCGTGCCCACCCTCGCCCGTCTGCACCCGCGGCCATTTCGCGCAGAGATCCGGCTGGCGGCCATCCCTGTCTGCCACTCCGGAGGTGCCACCGACGTCCTCTGTTGCTGGAGCGCCAAATGTAATTCTGCCACCTCTCCCCCTCCACTCTTCTACACCTGGTGACTCCACATTCAATTGAGGGAACTGGCTTGGCATCGACCCCCTGAGTGGATTGTGCCTGTAAACGCATATTACCACGCTGGTAGCGATTTCTGTTTTTGGCAGCGGTTACATTTTAAAAATATTATGTAATTCCTGCAAGAAATTCCCTTTTTTTTTTTTTTGTTTGTGAAAAGGTTAAGAAAACTGAGGTTGACGGGTGACGCAGGGGTTCATTTAAAGCAGGTGCCGATAGGATTCAGGGGAGCATGTTAAGAGGTTTTTCCATTCTTCTGCTGGTCCTTGTCCTGGGGATATCAGTTAGGTGAGGAGATGCAGATGAAGATGCATAGTGGTGCTACAGTATGAACCCGCTGTCAGTGCTACAGTATGAACCCACTGTCAGTGCTACAGTATGAACCCACTGTCAGTGCGACAGTATGAACCTGCTGTCTTGAGACAGTATGAACACGCTGTCAGTGCGACAGTATGAACACGCTGTCAGTGAGACAGTATGAACACGCTGTCAGTGCGACAGTATGAACACGCTGTCAGTGCGACGGTATGAACAGGCTGTCAGTGAGACAGGATAAACCTGCTGTCACACGTATGCGGGAGAGACACGAGCATACACCTGGGGTGCCCTTCGATCCTCCACTTCCTGCCTGATCTCTGCTGTCCTCCCAGCCTGGTCCAACAGGCGTTCAATTATCTCTCATTTGCAGGTTTTCCCCTCACGCCACTGGCTGTGGGCCAGCGAGGCTCTGTACGCTGTCTGTTACGCTCCGGGCTCGCTTTGATGGATTGTGTGCTTCTACCTGCTGGACGGTCTGTGGGGAGAGTGTGCAAGCAGACAGGTGATGAGTTGCACAAGGCAAGCTGTGGGTCTTTAAGCCTTATGAGCATTTGCTTTGTTAGCAATGCTTTCAGAGCACATGCTGTCTGAGGGGGTAACCTTCACGCTGGCGTGGTACGGGCGAAGCACACATTTCAAGGCCCGGCTTTGTCCTTCGTCAGAAAATAAGGCTGAAGTTGAACACGTATGCTCTGGTTGAGCAATAGGCCGTTTTTGAACATTAAGATCAGCATTGCATTGTCTGTGGAAACCAGTTCTGCAATTTCGCTTCCGTCACAGAACGAACGTACTAACCGCTGTAAACTCCTCCCCAATTATCCCTATATTCTGGAGAGCGGAATGAAGCATCCTTGGCATGTCAAAGCATTGTCTTTGTGACACGATCTTTAGGGTACATCGCAGGAGCCTGTTGGACACAATCATTGACCTAATGAATGACTAGCTTGTTTGCCAATTGTCAGTATTAAGGCCATATTATTGAGCCTAGCTGTTGAAAACATTTTCAGAAGGCATATTCTGTGCTCCCCAGAATGCATTGGAGTTGATAAATTGCAGCACACAGCCACTGTTGGACCACAAATTTCCATGCACTGGCGGGAAAACTGCCGACTTAACTGCTTGTTCATGCTGCACAGCTCACATGACTGCTTTGACGGGGTTTAAAGGAATTTGAGGCTTCTGGGCTGTTAGCGCCACATCCTGCCAGACATGAAAACACTGGCAGGTTGGAAAAAGGAGGATAATTCTGTCCAAGTCTGGAAAGGCCTAGAAAAAAAACATACAAAGTTCAGGTCTGTGCGAGCCATGGAATTTCTTCAAGAGCAAGTCACGAAGACAAACTGTAGTTGTGGACTTGAGGTGACCCTGGGTTGTTTCTCCATTCCGCCACAAGGTTGGAAAATTCCAACCCAGCTGATGAACGCCAAGCTGAGCTCTAGGAGCCTGCTGAGCGTCACGTGGGAAACACTGTGTTTTCCCCTCTCCTCTTCCCTCGTTTCTGGGGTCTTAACTCCTTCCCTTCTCCCAAACCCACACGCTGCTAATGCTGGTCTCAGGCCCAGGCTCAGTGAGCACGTGCCTGGGTTGACTCATATGCTTGGTGGCAGGAGGCAGTGGAGGCATGGCTTGCGACGTTTGCCCGTGTCTGGCTTTGTTCCCGGAATAAAGGCAAGTTTTTTGGCCTAGCGGGACGGCGCATCTCTTGTTGACCTTGATGCTTGGATCCTGTTGTGTTGGGCCCCTGACGCCTGATGTTGAACTGGGACAATTGCCAGTGGACCAGACTTTGATTCAGGGGGAAATGCAAATACACATATTTCGAGAACGAAACCGTCTGACAGCCTGAAAGTCACTGTTCTGCAGGGTGGTTAAGCGGACAACTTGATTTCAGCTATTAATTGTCAACAATGAAATACTGACTGATCCCACAATCCCCCTGTAGACGGTTATGAATCATACCAAATTTACAATGAGCAAATGGCACGATGTGTGTGTGTGTGTGAACATTAGCTATCATAGTAGGAGTATATGTGCCTTGTGTTACCAAACCAGTGTATGCACAAGGAATGCCCTTTGGCTTTGCTGGCTGCACAGTGTGTTGTTCGATACAAGGTGCTACTATCCATAATACTCTGCCGATATCCAGCAGTGATTTACTTTGAAGGGAGAGAAATCGACTCATGTGCATGTATACTTTAGGAGCATATGACGGTGTTTTTATTATAGTACAATGTAGTGGCAATATTCTCTGATTAGTGCAAAGGACAGCAAATTCTATTGTTATCAGATTTATGGAATCTATTTTATAGCCTGGGTGTTGGTACATTCCATCTCAGCTGAGATTATACTGTATTCTGGGTGCCATTTTTAAAAATGATAATTCTATTTCACTTGCATGGCCTATTATTAAACTCATCATTTTTCAGTCTTTACAAAATTCAAGCAATAAAAAAATCAGAAGCCATCAAATTAAAGAACTGGTGACTAACTTTGGTTATAGTGGGGTTGAGAGTGTAGATTCTGAATAACCGTTATACTATTACCTAACTAAAGTGCTACAGTTAAATTACCTCAGTAGATTTCAGAGGGCATCTATAATATCATTGAAATTATAATTTCAAGATGTTTGAATTTGATCAATCACTCATCAAATATTCAACCATTTAAATATTTCATGAAATCTATTTCCTGAAATATTTATGTCAGTGGTGTTGCAATCTATGCTAGATATCAAGCATAGATGACAGCACAGTTTGTACATGCTGAATTCATGAAGGTTTTCCATCAGGAACCTTGTAGGAACACCCATTGGCTGTATGAAAGGCTTAAGCATTAAAAATCAATGGGTCGCCTAGACATCTGCCCGAACATAAAGACAGAAACCACTCTATTCAAGGCTGCCCTGCCATCGACACATCCTGTGTCTATGAGTGGCGTCCAGACACTTTTATCCAGAGCTTCTTGCATTGTCTGAGATCATAGATGCATAAGCACCATTGTGGTCCTAGTTGACACCTGGCTAACAGCATTTCTAATGCAGTGAGTGTACATGCAATGTCACAAAGCACTAAATGTCAGTTTACTATGCTAACAAATGCGCATAAACAAACTGTAAATGCATAGATAATACTATAAACTTTCATAAAAACATTGAAGAATTTAGCACGATACTGGTGGTAGGCAATGCACTCAAATGTCCTCAGTCAGTCAGTCACTTACTCACTCTCTCTGTTCTCTCTGTTTCAGCTCCCAAGACCTGCAGCCCCAAGCAGTTTGTCTGTAAGGACCAGGTCACCTGCATCTCCAAGGGGTGGCGCTGCGATGGCGAGAAGGACTGCCCCGATGGCTCTGATGAGTCACCTGATGTCTGTAAGTACTCACACCTGACCACGCCTCGGGGATGTTATGTCCCCAACAGCACAGGAAATCACCCAACCCTTCAAGTGAGAAGGTGCCGGCTATTACAGCAGTGGAGGACGACGAGTGTTGTTCATTTCCAAATTTACATATATAGTTGATTAGATGAACCTGATGAAGGCTATCTCGTTCATAATTTGCATTTCATATGAATAAATCACTCGGAGCCTTGAAACAGAGTGTAGGTACAATAGTTATTCTACCACTCCCCCCCCCCACTGCTTTACTTTCATTTCCTCTGTGCACTACTGGATGTTTATTTTCCTTTTAGTCAGATTTTTAAACCTCCACATGTCTATTCATGGCATTATGAGGACACGCCACCTGAGATACGCTGTGGAGCGTATGTGTGTCATGTGTCCCCCTTCCTCGTTAGCAGTTGCTCGTCTCCTGGGGGACAGATGAGTTTTTGAGTGAGGCAGTTAAGTGCCGTGCATTTCCTGTGGTGGCATGAGAGTGACTCGGTGCCCCTCCCCTCTGAGTCTATCCCTGCCACCCCAGTGCACGTTAACAGCTGTCTCGAGTGTGTTTAGTCTGGTTGGCCGCCTGCTCCAGTGCTAACCGGCCCGGCCCGAGCTCTCTCATTGGCTGTCCCACTCCCAGCGTCTCTGCGTTCCGTCCCACAGCGACCATGCTTCGTCCCACGAGATTCATTCTCCCGTCTCGCATGCTCGTTGGCTTCTTAAGCTGACTGTGCCTTCGTATCACAATGCAAACATACGGGGGTGAGTCTGTGCTGTGATCCTAATGCTTTTTACTGTATCATTCATACTGCTCACATTACACTAGTCTGGAGCTTGGTCCTACAAGGCTTGCAGCCAGGCCCAAGTTGCTTGCGAGTAATTTCAGGGGAATTAATGGCAAATCATTGTCAATGTAAACCCAAGTACGAACAAAAGGCCCATTGTAAAAGCAGAGTGCAGATGTCTAAACTACGACACAACGATGCAGTAGAGATGTTTTCCCTCCCAAAGCTGTCTGAACTGTTGCTTCCCACCCAGTTTTCTTGCAGTTACTTCTCAGTTTTTGCCAAAACTCTTGACAGCTCAGCTCAGACAAACTTCTTCCATTTTACAATTTTCCTGTACAAAGTATTTTTCCCATTTCTGACCCAGAAAATGTAAGCAGTATGAGGGTACCAGTAAACACCAGTAAAAATAAAAAATGGTATGCTTGCATATAGTGTAAATATGCATTTAAGAAGGTGAACAATCCGAAATTAGTGTGTGAAAGTGCATGTGTGGTTGTGTATGACTGAGACTGAGACTGAGACTGAGACTGAGACTGAGACTGAGACTGAGACTGAGACTGAGACTGAGACTGAGACTGAGTGTGTGTGTGTGTTTTACAGGAAGTCATGGTTGTTAGGGTGATGTAGCCAGTAAAGCCTCTGAAGTCCAGATGTCCAGCACCCTCTCACTTAACCTTCTGAGTATTTCCCTTGCTTTCCTATTTTTATTTTACTTTGAAACTCATCCTGGTAAATAAAGGGGTTATAATGTCAGTTTACACAGTATTATATACAAACCCTTCAGTTAAATCATTAACCAGATGTACCTAAAGTAGTTCCAAAGTAATGCTAGGAGGGGTTTGAACCATATACTTTAAATAAAGGGATTGCTTGGCATGGAGCAGGTCTAGAAATGCATAAACACAGCAAGTGGAAAAAAACGAATGATTTTTACAGTAAATACAGCTCGAGACCAAGACCTTTCTTTAAAAGCCGCTCCAAAGTCGGGGACAAGTGGAGAATTACAGAGTTCACAAATTGCCGTGTCGATCCCAATAATGAAAATTGATTTATCTGGTAACCCTCAGAAGAGGTGTAGCAAGGGGTCCTCTTGTGTTTGAGCTCAGCGACCTGTCTCTTTGGGAAAATGTAGCCTAATTAGATTTGCATGCTGGGTAGAGGCTTGCTCCGCTTGGCCACAAAAACAATGCAACATTTCATCCAGAAGAGATGGCCTTCAGACACATTTGCCCAGCCAAGTCATACCCACTTACGCAATTTACAAAGTTTATCTTGAGGAAACCAGATTTCTTTCTTTTTGAAAGGAGGGAAAAACTACCACTTCAGATGTTAAAAAGAAATCACAGGGAATAACAGAATGGGGGCCTAAATGGTTTTCCTGTGTTCAGACATTGCAGTTGAGATCAGAAGATTGGAAAGAATGTCTTTTGGTGGAAAAAAAGGAACCTTGTCTTAAGCATTTCTCTAGGGTCTGTGTGCAAGTCATGGCAGAAGTTGCGCGTTTGGAGAACAGTG
Organism: Conger conger; assembly: GCF_963514075.1. NCBI lineage: Eukaryota > Metazoa > Chordata > Actinopteri > Anguilliformes > Congridae > Conger > Conger conger. The sequence goes on along the minus strand of NC_083773.1, from coordinate 27,642,774 downwards.
AGGAGAAGAGTTAGGGGAGGCTCAGTTGGTCTAGACAAGGGAAGGGGGTCGGAATGGGGGGAAGCTGGAACTGTGTCAGTCTGGAAGTTATTAAAGACCTGCTCTGAGGAATGGACAAGCCTGCTGTTTTTCTTGACTGCTTTTTCCATTTAAATGGTGGAGCGGCCGCCAGTTTGCCCCCCCCCCCGCCCCCCCACCTCACACAGAAAAACAACATGGAGGAGCTCCACCGCCAGCTCTCCGGGTGGTTGGTGAATGCTCCCCAGCAACAAGCTCTGAGCTCACTGCTGGCCCTATGTGATGGTGGGAGGATTTGAGCTGGGGTTTGGGGGTGGTGGGGGGGGGGTTGGTGATCTGTGAGCTACGGGTGTCCTGCTTTTGTGGAGTTACCTTCCTCTGCCAGCAAGGTGGGGAGAAATAATGTCTGTGTTCTGAAAGCATCTTGCTGATTCCTTATCTTTTTCAGGAGGAAGTGAAAAAGGGTGAACTCATTTGTGCTAATCAAAATCTATGCTTGCTCTAGAAAAACCCTGAAGAAATCTAAATGGACTTGGTGACTTGGCTTATAGCGGACACCAGGTGTGTGCGATACCTTTGGGCCTCTGGTCCACCACTAGGTCTTGGTGAGCGGGCGGTCTCAAGCCTGCCCCTCAGCCTGATGTGGCTCCAGCGGAAAACGAGGGATTCCATGTGGCCATTGTTGTTTTAATGACATGTGAGTGGAGTAAATTTAGCGTCCCACTGCTGTCCCATTTGTACGTGCACGTTTATGGCCGGAAAGCGGAACGCGTTTTCCCCAGTGTGGTTTTTTGCTGGGATCAAGTCGAGTGCTGACTGGGATTTTGGACTGTGGGCCGCACCCCAGCGGTTGCCAGAACTCCCAGCGCCGATGCCCATTTGCTCCGGCAGGGGGACGGACAGCTGTGCGGTGTCCTCGATTGGCTGCCTGCCAGCTCTAGCCTCCGTCAAGGCCCGCCCTGGTCTGGGAGGCCAGTAGGGGAACCCTACACTCCCCCACATTTCCGCCAACCCCAGGGGCTGGCTCTAGGCACGGAGGGAGGGGACCAGTCGAGTCTCACCACCCTGCGCCGCACAAATCACGATCCGCCATGGGCCTTGTTTACGTTTCTTCAGCAGGGCAACAGATCAACAGAAAACGCGCTCAACAAGTTGTGCCCAGCACTGAATCACCGTAAATGGAAGAATAGCCATATGAGTGTTTAGCAGAGCAACACCGTTTGCCATTGATTGAGCTAAAGCTGAGGTGTTTCTGAGGTAGACTCGCGGAAGTAGAAGAGTGACTTTCATTTTCTCTGCTTTGTGCCACGTGATGGTGTGGGTGGCAAACCCTCCTCCATCTTGTCATGTGCAAGATGGGGTAGGTCGAACCTCTGCACATTTTGTGGGTTACTTAAAACCAAAAAAAAGAAAGAAAAACTAAATGCTGGCTCCCATTGCTCTGCTTTTGAGAAATTGTGCCTCTGCACACAGCACCTGCAATCAGAGCAAACGGTGTCGTAAACAGGTTGTGAAACGGTGGAGAGGTCTCTCCCGAAAGCACAAAGACGTGTCCGTGCTCCCTCCCCCTGCGCCAGGGGCCCGGATGGGAAGCACGCAGTGCCCCCCCCCCCCGTCAAGAGCTTTTAAGTGTGGCTCTGATCCAGACTGCAATTAGCAGAGAGGAGTGGAGGGAAGAACAGACTATGCTAGCTTTTTTCTTTCTCCTTCCTTTCTTCCCCGTAGTGAGTCCCGCTAAAGCCTCCACAAAGGGCTGTTATTATCAGTTGTTGTTACGTAAGGTGATTATGCTCCTGCTTGCATGGGAGCAGCTGACTCTGTGTCAGTTGGCCCAGTGTTACAGATCTGAGGAGAAACAACAACATGATTTTCCCTGATGTTACACTTTTGGTATGCAACATAATAAAATCTGCTATAAGTATGGGTCTATATTGCCCATACCGTATGTAATAAAATATAAACCTTGTTTTTAATAGTACATAACCTGCCTACATCTTTTTTACCCTTATTCTGAATTTTAAGTTCTAACACATGTTAAGTTATTTCTCTTAAGCAGTCCTTTGTTTTGGTTAAGGGACCTTTAACTGTAGACATACAGTATGGGATGAAGGCAGTAGTTAACACACACACACACACACACACACACACACACTAGATACCCATCAGCAGCAGTTATCCAAAATGAAAGATTCAAACTGCCGTCAGCCGCTTGCTTCCTGCTTTGCCCCATGTCTTGTACTTAGTTTTTGATTATGGAGTTTGTGCTACTGTTAATTCCAAAATTATATAATGGTGGCTCATCACAGGAAGCTGACCGTGAGGTCATTTGATGAACTTACTCCCTTGCAAACTAGCATTGGCTTTGGTGTTCATTCTGGGCTCAAGACCCAAGTTTCAGGTCCCCTCATATTCTTATGGACTCTAAATCTTGACACAGACTGCTTTTAAGTATAAATTACACACCTTAACTAGCCACTCCAGTGAAAATGATGTATTTTCTCTGCCAAAATGTCATGTAGCTTTACAATGGCAAGGTGCCTTATGACTTGCATTTTATTAATGGGGTATAACTTACCAAGATTTGTGCAGCTGATTTGTGCAGCTGAGACATCTCAGGCTAAATGAATCCCATCCACATAAATGAATGATATTAACTAACAAATCCCCTCCAGATAAACAAATCTCATGGACATAAATGAATCTCAACTATATAAATGAATCCTGTCCTGATAAACAAATCCCATGGACATGACTGAATCTCTACTATATGAATGAATGCACATAAATGAATGATTCACGTAAATGAATCCTGTCCGGAAAAACAAATCCGGTGGACATAAATTATATATACAAATCCCATGGAAGTAAATGAATCTCAACTATATAAATTAATCCAGTCCAGATAAACAAATCCCGTGGACGTAAATAAATCTCATCCACATAAATGAATCGCCTCCCTGTAAACGAGTCACTTCCTCCTCAAGGCAGCACAGATGAGCTGCCAGGGCCCCCAGTGTCCTCTATGAAGGTGAAAGTGGACCAGTGGGGGCCCAGGAGTGGGTGAGGCTCTGTGTGTGTACCCCTTCAGCCCTGTGGACCCCCATATCACTGACCTCTCTTAGAAAAGGGATAGACCAATACCTCAATAGACTAAACCATAGTGCTATAATAACCTCCCTGCTCTTACTCTTGTGTATGACTGCATGCGTGTGTCCATTCATGTGGTTGTGTGTGTGCGTGTTTCTGAGAGTCTGTGCGCGCGCGTTGCCTTTCTTCTGTGTGTGCAGGCATGCGCACTGTTTCCGTGAGTGTGTCTACGCGCGCTTGTGTTTGGCTCCTACACCTGAGATTAATGGATGAATGGGAATGCCAGGCAGCGTGTTTTCACAGACTGCGTAAACACCCCACTCAGCTCTCGCCCTCCTTCCCGGCGGAAGAAAATAAACCTGTCAAAACAAAGCAGAACGTATGGCTGCTGAACTTGCTCTGGAGGGTTTGTTTTTTTGATCATGGGCGAACACCAGTTTTTATGAGCCTGTGTTACTGTGGTCCCCAAGAGGCAATCCAAGTTAATAATAATTTAATAATAATAATAATAATAATAATAATTGTTCTAATGTTTTTGCCGATTGATTTGAAATGAGGTGAGGATGTGCGGATTATGTTGTTTTTGCTTGGAATCGCATCTATACGCACAACTTCTGAGAAAGTGGCGAGTCAGCTTTCACAAGTGTCCAGTTTTGCAACTTCAAATCTCGCCTTTCATTTCCGAATCTTCTGACACTGACGTAAGCACTTCGGGAAGTGAATTCACTGGCCAGCATAGATTATTTTGTCCTCTTTTCTCAGTTTTACGTAGTTTATGAGAAACTGGCAAAGAGGCTACACATGGCCATTCAAGCCCTGATGTGCACTCAAACGTTTTCTAGCAGATTCCGTTTGAAAGTTCTTCTCCTGGGTTTGCTATGCTGTGTGTTTTTTTTTTTTTATCTTAGCCCACAAGGTAATGGTAATTACTTTGCATTATGGGAGACACTGGGGGAAAATAACTTCTCACAAGAAAAAGTCTTGTTAAAACTGTGAACTGTGCCCTCTGTAAGCAGAGTGTGTGAATGCAAAGCTAAAAGACCCATGGTGACATTATTTAGACATTGAAGTCAGGAATGGGCTGCCCTTGGGCTGCCATTTTGTTGCAGATTTAAATGGGAGAGGAGCTGGAGTGCTATTGGGAGCATTGCTGTGGCCATTGATTGTGTGCTGTGGCCAATCATGTGTGTGCATGTGTGTGTGCGCGTGCGTGTGCACGTGCGTGGTAAAGCCTTTTCCATATGTTTATGTTTTCTCTGGACCCTTCTTCTTTGACCACTGGCGAATTCAAAAGTGCACTGTTAAGATCTTTCAAAACATTGTCGAACAAAGCTACCCCTTTGTCGCTGTATATAGCTTTTTAATAAGAAAACTGAGTTGGATCACACTTTGGGTGAACTCTTTGGAAATGTTACTGTGTTATAAATGGTGTTGCTTTCTTTTCTCATTACTCTGGTCAAAGTTAAATCACTTTATAAAGAAGAAAAATGAGAACATATTTAGACTGATGGTCATTTTTTAATTTCTTTTTTCTTAGTCTCTGTAGTGTTCATTAGCCACGTAGCTTTGAGTTTCACCTGGGAGTTTCCAGTAACCTGCTTTGATGGCAGCCAAACCAAGCTTTTCCTGCAATTTAGTTTTTTGGGCAGGGAGGCCAGCCTTGTTGAGCCAGTTCTTCACTGTAATTCAATGACTTTTTTGTGAAATGGCGTTTGTCATTTTTATCCAAATGGGGAATGGCAAATTATTTTCACTACTGTCCGCTGAAGGGCATTCTGCTAGCAGTCACTTACTGTCACTCTGCAGTCCACCGGCTGAGCTGTGCAGCCATTGCAGGCGTCTGATTGGCCAGTGACCCTGTGACCCCTCCTTCCTTGGGCGAAGTTATTGCAAATCTTGTGCCCCCCTGTGGGGCTCCTGACCACAAATCAGGTTATGGCTCTGGACCACGGGGCGTGTTGCTGCCAGAAACACTGGGGTGTCAGCGGGAAGCCCCGCAGAGTGAAATAGTGTTTTTGTGTTTTATTCTTCATCAGCCTTTTAACCTGCATCTTCCAGGGGGCCATATTCTTATGTAGTGCGATAGTGCCAATAGTGCGTAAGGGCCAATCATTTCCACATGCTATTGCTAAAACAACAAATGTATTAGATAGCTATATTGTGAGTACCTGTGCAAACAAAGCTGGTCCCTTCTTAGTGCATACAAATGACTTATTCTTCTGTGACCAATGGGAGATGTCATATTTTGCAGATGCAGACCTGGTACCTGGCACCCCAGGTAGTCAGATGGCCCTGTTCCACATAATATCTCTTGTGTGGGTAAACTGTGTGCTGCAGGTGGCTCTGACTCTGCTGTCTGTGTAAAACATGATGTCAGCCACACTGATTGATAAGGGCCTTTGTCTGGGGCATCGATTCTCTGCTTTCTGTTGTTGTTTTTGCCATCCTTGTTTCGTCTGGCAGAATGTTTGATGTCCTTTTTCCAATTACCGCTTCTTTATCTTGTTCTCCGTTCATTGGCCAGATCTGGGGATGAAGATTTAGGCTTTTTCTGAATTGAGAATAACATTGACAAGCCAAAAATGAAAAGTGGTGAAATGTTGGACTATATAATTGCTGGGTGAATGGGTATTTATATACAGTACAACAATGGCCACCCTGGTCCTGAAGAGCCATGGGTCAATTTTTGTTTTCACCTTAAAATGTGATTTGCAGCCAAGAATCCAGTTGAGGTGAGTGACCTGGGCATTCTGCTGCTTTAAAGTTAATTTGATGAATGAAGTGCTGAGAACTAACAGCCTCTGTGTCTGTCCTGGGCCAGCCCCTGTCTGTTTGCCTACCCCAAGAGTTTAGATACCCCACACTTCTTTTTAGGGCACCTCTGTAGTGTATGGTGGTTGACCCCCCCCTCACCTCCACCTGAGTAATGAAGTTACAACAATCACTTTCACCCCCCCCCATACACACACACACACACACACACACACACGTCACCCTGTCCTGATGTACACAATCTTTTTCTGCCCTCAGGAAACCTCTCTCTCCATCTCTCGCAGGCACATATCTCCACACCCGTGTCCTCTTTTCATTTTTCACTCATCCATGCATGCTAGACATTCTCCTTCTGATCTGGCTTTGGTTTATTCACTCATTGGTCACTGTCCTCCCTCCTGTTCGTCTTCACCCCTCTTAGGGTTTTGAGTGTTTGCAGTGTTTGGAGTGTTGCTCTTTAATTCCTGGATCAAGTACGATAGAAAGAACGATATGAAAGAAGAATGGCACAAGTCATTGAAAACAAACAAGTTGATAAAAGACACCTGAACTTCTAAGTGGGACTTAACAATTGGGTTCTGTAATGGCTACACTGGGCTTGTTTCAAAAGAATTGGACTCAGCAAGGCTATCGGTACATTATTTGATTGGGATACTGATTGAATCACACTACAACTTAATTCACATTACATAAATACTGAATTTTGCAAACGTGACGTACATTAAGCAGTATTTGATTGGAAAGGAAAGTCAGTGCCATACATGCAATCTGAATAAAAAAATAACAGAAAATAATGACTGAAATATAAGAAAAATAATAACAAAATCTTAACAGCAATAATAATAGTTTTATCCTTTTCCTAAAATATTTACAGTTTTAGTGCTTTTTAAATGCAATTAATTAACTAGACTAAAGGATTTCCTTTCCCTTTTCTCTTACTCCATTTTATTTCTTTCTTCCCTTTGTCTTTTTTTTGTTTTTAATGTGGCCTGCCACCATCCCTCAGTCTGATATTTTTTCCTACCTTGAACCATACAACAAATTGAATCACAGCTGACTTTCAACTTTAATATTCCTCCCACGACTTAATCAATGCCCTTGTGAGTGAACACAATTGAATTAGCAATTCTCTGTAGCATTGTAAAGGTAGTATATAGTAGCTGCAGTTTGTCAAAAACAAGTGCTGAACAAGTGCGGGGTTAAAAGGGAAATAATCAAATTGGTGAGTCAGCTTTTTCAGTGCCGAAGTATACCATTAATACCCCATTTAAACCACTTCTTCTTTTGGTTCACCACATTTTGACAGGCATGGAGTAATCACAGTGATATATGTTGCATATGTCCGGTTCTCTGCAATGCGTTTTATTGCGACGTTTGCATAATTTGTCATTGAGTTGTGTAACATTCCTAGCCATGCATTCCTGTTTGAGATAGTTGCACAACATGACAGAGAATTAAAGATAATTCTGCTCTTAAAAATATTGTAGCAGTGAGTTGAAAGGGAAAAGGGGACCTCAGGGGAATTTCAGAGTTTATTTGAAGAAGAATCCTGGCATTAGAGCTGAATCTTGGTTGCTGGGCTGCATTTTGTCTGATTATTTTGGGGACTTGTATCAAAATAAGAGTTTTCTGGCTCAGATCACTTCCCTTGAAGCTCATCCCATTGGCCACTTTCAAACATTCACAAACAAGTGGTGATGGTTATTAACCCTCCTGTTATGTTTGGGGTCAGTAACATTTTTTTCCATCTTGATAATATATGATTTTCAAAATTAGCAATAGCAAACATGCAATAAACATAATGCTATGCTCAGTCCTGTACCAACATTGCATATGTTCATTCATTGTTGGAAATATATATTTTCATATATGTTTTCATTGCATTTAAAAGAAAAACATAAAAACTTTTTTTCCTCCAAATCCATTCTGGTGGTGGGTAAATGGTATGTACTCCTCGAACACTCTTAAAATGGGGACAGTGAAAATCAGAGGACACTCCAATGAGACACCGCATGAGAGCTGGCTCTGATTTGTCAGTTGATGACAGTTGATGTCTTTCATTAACCCCCCCATGGTGAGTAACTAGGGGTTGCTGATGAAGTGCAGCACAGACTGGATAAAATCAAGGGGATGAAGCTACTACAGAACAAATCCACTACTGTGGACTCCCAAGAGTGCATAACCTTGTCTCAAACTAGAGATGTCATAAACCACACTCACCATATGGATCTAGGCTATACCTAACTAGGACAACCCTTCTGCCAATTTCTTTACGGTGTGGAATGTTTTGAACTTTTTACAAAATAATCTTTAAAAGCCTTGGATCTAGTCAGAACATCGCTTGAGTGTTGGGGCAAGAGCATTTAGCCTGTGACACTGTGAGTTTGTGAGAGTTGAGCTCAGGCTGTGCTTGTGTCGAGCTCGTCTTTCCGGACCGATCCCTTTTTTTGGGAATTTCATTAAACAATTCCTGAACATAAAAAAAGAGGGGAACCAAATGGATGCATTTATCAAAGGCAGACAATTTCTTGCACACAGGAAGAGAGGCTGCAGGAAGTGAGACCACAGCTCCTCTCTGTTCTCAGCCTAAAACAGGCACAGCATGAACACCCATATGAATAAGTGAGCGTGCTTCCTCCCTCTGTCAGTTGGAACATGTGCATTTGATCTGACATCAGTTGAAAGAGTCACAGGCCACTGCAGGCATTTGGGATGCTTATGAGGTAAAGCGCATTAGAAAGGAAAATTGTAGGCCCCTTCAATATAGGGAGAGCTTCGCTCTAGAGCTACTCATTATCTGACTGTATTGCCATTTGTCATACTGCATTATATAATAAAGTAGTAGTTTAAAAAAAATGTAGGCCACTCGTCAATTCTGGAATGTTATCATTGGAAGCGTGTGGGGTGGATCTAGGGAAGTCAAGACATGATCTGATCTAGTCTGGACATCTCCCCTCAGTCCATCACTGCCCCAATCTTGGCTACGATGCCTGAGCACCTACAGGTTGGAGAGGGATGTGATCATGATCATTAAAGTGTTGCATGCATTATTCAATTGACAGGTTTTCTTGTTTGGTGCAGTTTAAACTCGGGTGGTTTTGGCGTTTTGCCCTTAACCCTCCTCAGGCCCTTCGGCTCTTGTTATTTGCATATGTATATTTTATGAGATTTAATTAATCTTATGAAACAGGCAGGCTTTGTGCACTCAAGTCATGGGAATACGTGTTTTTCTGCCCAATAAATGTGCGACAGACTTCCCCCACATAAATGGACAAGGGTATTTTTCGTCTGGAAACGCTGAAAGACATAATCCCAAAAAACTCTTAATTCGGAGCCGTATCATACCATAACGTTCTTTGTCAACCATAGGGGACTCTTAACAAAGAAACTCACAAAGATTTGTGACATCCACCATCAACATTAGACTGCAGGCTTGTCATAAAGTAATCGGACTGACAGACATTTGGAATTCAATTATTTGCATTGTGCCTTATAAAACATCTCCCCACTGTGCCTGTGAGTTGCCTCATGTTTGATTTTGTTGGTACCACACATTTCCGATGAAAGCATAACTTCTCGGAACCTTTACAATTTTATATATGTGGAACCCGTTTTTATATCTTTTTCTTCTTGAATAAGAGAGATAGCAGACGAGCAGAACTTTTCCTCCAAAAGTATTTTGCCAGCTGCTCTTTTTGCCCTGCAGTTCGCTAGCTGAGCTGTGCAACACTGTATCAGTGGGCTAGGCTTCATGCACAGATTGCTCAGGCAGACTGCTGGAACGTGATCAACCAGAGGTGTCACTCTTGCGCAATACTTACTTGTATTTAACAATATAACATTATCTTCTAGTTTTTTAGTCTTCTTTGATGGAATGTAGGACCATCCTTTGATTCGGCCTGATATTTGCTAACCCTGTTGTCAAGCGTCGGTATGAAATGTGGTTAATTTATTTCATAAATTGTTGTTATACATTAAAGATTAATGATTTTAAAGAGGCTGACCAGGTTTAAATGTTAGTGGAGTTTTATTTCTGTTTTCGCCAGTTTATTCTGAGTCTTTATTTTGTGCAACTTTGTCATAATGACACAGGGTGAGGAGCAGGAGAAAGGATGTTAGTTGTTGTCTTGAGAAGTGTGATAGGGTAGAGTGTGTGTGCACACAGATAACTTTTTCTTGGCTTTGCTGCAAACTGTCACAGTAAACTCAGGAAGGAACCGGCTGTCAGAGGAATTTGGCACTAGTAGAGCCAACAACTTCCTGACATTAGAGCAAGGGTTTCAGAGGCCATGACTCCATATCCCCCACCCTCAGTCCCTCCCCCCCTTCCCCCCCAAGACCCTAACCCAAAATGGCTGGCCTCTACAGCTTCAACTGATTTTTCACCTCTGTTCATTTGCCTGGTCCACCATTTCAGAAAGACTTTTGAAACTACTCCCCACTAACAATATGATTATGCAATTCTGGCATAGCCAGACCCACCACAGTATCTACTGATTTTGGTTTTTGCCATAAAATCAGTGGTAACTGCTGAACTCGTGAAACTGTTTGTGAAGAAAACATCTTTATTTGGAAGCCATGGTTTAGATGGAACCTTAAACTCTTTGAATCTGAGCCAAATAAAAAGCTGGCAGAACTCGAGTTGGTGACTAAGCACGTTCTGGTCTTGGTGGGTGGGGGGTTCTGGCTCTTGATAGAGAAATGGGGACTCCAGCTGGTCCCACCTCCAGGCAGTTTGTTGTGGATTAGGAGAACATGGGATTGTTTAAGTGTTTTTTTTTAAAGAGGCGAGTTTGTTGTTCTTCGAGAGCTGGATATAGTTTCTGCTTTCCTTGTCACTCTGCCAAGCTGTTGGAAATAAAGCCCCCTTGGGCAAGGTATGTTTGTGCATTTGATGGTGTGCAGACCTGGCAGGTGCAGTCTGGGTATTGGGAATCAGAGAGTACCTTGATCCGCCACCCGGAATCTGCCACCAGGTCAGCTGGAAAGCTTGTGACAACCGGGCTTTTTTTCTGACAATGGTTGAATTTTTGGTTGGAAGGGAGACCCCCCTGGGCAAACGATCGGACAAGTTTTGGTGCCTGTGCGTCATAGCTAATTGCTGTGGTTTAATTTTATGTCTCTGGAAACAAAAACACCCGGATATATGTGTGTGTTGAAAAACAATGTGTGCAAAAAATAAGAACCCACAGACCTAAAGACTAACAACCAGAGAAAGTCCAGGAATGCATAGCTTGATACAGTCAGCCCAGACTTGACCATAAGAGATGTAACAATGCTTATGGGTAATGCTCAACACCGCCAAGCTGCTTTCAGTCATATGGTAGGACTTCTGCTGCTATATGAGGAAAGTAATGTCCTTGTTACTATAAAATCAGAAGCAGCAGGCTTTGTAAAAGCCCAACTTTGAGGGCAGGGACATATGCCTTGAGTCAAAAGAATGTCAGTGTAAGCTGTGTGTGCAGGTCATTGCCGTGACCCAGCCCTCGACCTTCACCTACAATACATCTTGCTTTTGGGCAGTCTGAACATCTGTTCGATTTTTATCCCTCCACACTGGCGACAGCCATGGCTGGAGGCTTTATGTTTTCGAGTTGTCTGTCCGTCCAAATCTTGTGAATGATATCTCAGGAACGCCGTGAGGCAATTTCTTCAAAGTTGGCACAAATGTCCACTTGGACTCAAGGATGAACTGATTAGAATTTGGTAGTCAAAGATCAAGGTCGCTGTGACTTCACAAAAGATGTTTTTGGCCATAACTCAATAATTCATATTCTAATTATGACAAAATTCCACACACATATAATAGTATAAAATTATGAAGTGATGTCATTTTATATCAAAAAGGTCAAAGGTCAACTTCACTGTGACATAAAAAAGGTGTTTTTCTTACCACTGTAGCTGAGAAAACAACGCTCTTGGGTTATTTTGTTTGATGATGTACTCATTAGTTGATATTTTAGAGTTAGTATCAAACACTTTTTGTTTGAATATTCCTCAATTGTTGGTTTGCCAGAAAAATAATTATGAAGCAAATCAAATAAATTAATACAATGTTATTTAAACATGTGCAATTTTCTGTGTAAATAATCAAAAAAAATTCTTGGTCTTATCATTCCACTACCTTTCGCTAAATATTCAGGTGGTAATGAGAAAACATATTTTATTCAACATTTAATGTTTTTTACATTATAGGTAACACAAATGACAAAGAAACGGCACATGAATTCTTTCATTAAATGTATAAAAATAATAAAAATACATTAAGCTCTACTTGTTGTGGATTCATCAGGTTTAGAAGTTAGTTATTTCTGGACAGACAGGGATGTAAACTGCAATTTGACTGGTTAGTGGAAGCATACAACCGTGAGGCAGTTATTTGGCTGTAGTTTGTGCCTGCAGCATGTAAAAACACCCTGGAGGCATCTGAGGGAATGCATGTTTGACAAGAGGTAGTTGTTTGCGGTCAGAGATACTGTGATCGTACTAGGTGCTCATTAAGAAGTCTGTCTGTGTGTTTTTCCCCCTCTATTTTTTCTCATGTAAATTGGCCTACATATGGGAGAGAGTAGGGAAGGGGCCTGTGGCAGTATAGATTTCCTGTGCACATGTGTTTGTCTGAAGAACTTTTGAAAGGGTTCTTTGGTGCTTGGGCTGGAGAAAGAGCTCTGTGCAGATTCCTCAGCAAAGGACAACTCCTAGATTATATTACCAGGGCGAGGGTGTCAATTCTTGTCACCTCTGCTCAAGTATTATGTGTTTCTTTTTTGCCAACATATTGTTGTTGGTGATTTTGCTCAAACCTCTGGTCACATCCGCTAATGGTGGTATGACCACTGGAGCAGACATACTTCTTTGATTGTATTTTGACCTCAGGGGTGAGTGACATGTAGTTCATACCCAGTAACCAGTTACATTTTGCGCACTTCACAATTTTCTGGAAATTGTGCATGGCACGTTAATGCTTAGGTTGGATATCGCAAATGCTGGTCGCATGAGACATGTGCACGACTCAACTGTTACCTACATATACTTTATCGGCTTCACTGACTTGTGTTGATTTTGCTTAATTCAGATTTGTGGAGAGAGACTCTTTAAATATTGTTCCTTTCGAGGGGAATGTATAATTTTATGTTGAATCACCCCATTCTCTGTTATGGCAGATGAGCACGATTTAAACATATTGAGAATATATGCTCTATGGTGTCACATCATACAGTAGCATCAGTCTGGGGTGTGGGAAGTTGCCCGTACAGGAAATGCTGGACTGCTTTCTGTCACTTTGTCACGGTTTTATGCACATGACTACAGTTTCCACTGGGGCTCAAAACGGATTGCACAAAGTAGTCAAATCTGCTACCATCAGTATTTTTTCTCATAGATCTTTGAAGATAGTTTTACTTGAGTCATCTAAAAGCGTGTTGCCCCAGAGGAGTTCAGTAGTTGCTGAGGTTGTTTACTGGATTAAAGCGAACATGATTTGGCAAGAAGAAACTGGTTTCGTGGTAAAAGTGGGTGATTAGTCTAAACTGTATTTACACCTTTTGTTGCGCATTTGTGGTTAATTGTTTTCATGGTTTAATGTCGAGACCTGCAAGCGAACCAAAGCCGTTCAACCGCAACATTATCCATTCGCTGAGAATACTGGTCATCTGCACGGGTTTGTGGTATGCAGTCCAGCTGGAGGGACTGAAAGGGGAACGTAAGCAGGTCACCGTGAGTCACGCTGCAGGAGGAAGCCAAACCCTGCTTGAGTCATGGAGCAAAGATGCTCCAGAATAGCTCACAGTCTTGTGAGTTTCAGCCCAGCTTCTAATTGAGAAACAAAGGGTACAAACCTTCTAGTGCAGTGGTGCTCGATCATCTGCCATGGAGGGGCCCAGAGTATGCAGGTTTTCATTCTGTCCAATCGCTTCACCTCCTGAGCTCACTAATTAGTTTCCTCCTCTCTGTTTGAAGGTGTGTTAATTGGTGAAATCGGCAGGTGCAATGATTGGTTGGAATGGAAACCTGCATATTCTCTGCCCTACGTGGCACATGATTGGGCACCACTAAGGAACAAAAGATGGAATTGTTTTGGAATCCTTATTTTCAACACAACAGTGTGAGTGGGTTGAGCAAAGGAGTGAAGGCCCTGGTCTTCCTCTTCCTCTTCCTCACGAAGGCTAGTTCATGGTTGCCGGTGTGCAATGGGTCTCTTCCCACACCTAGTGTGAACCTTACCAATCTGGTCTGTTTCCTACTTTGGTGATCTCATGCAAAACAATTATTGCCCAATTGGTCAGCGAGCTGTCTCCAGCCATGTGGTATACCTATCAAAAATGAACACCTCTTCAATGACGTTTCATTTTGACAAATGCATGTAATTTTTTTATTTGTTGGCCACATGGATTTGTCCATCCATCCATCATCACCCGCTTATCCGGAGTCGGGTCGCGGGGGCAGTAGGCAAAGCCGGGTATTCCAGGCGTCCCTCTCCCCAGCAACGCATTCTAGCTCCTCCTGGGGGATCCCGAGGCGTTCCCTGGCCAGGAGAGATATATAATCTCTCCAGCGGGCTCTGGGTCTCCCTCGGGGTCTCCGCCCAGTTGGACGAGCCCGGAAAACCTCCAAAGGGAGGCGCCCGGGAGGCATCCTGACCTGATCCTGCCCGAACCACCTCAATTGGCTCCTTTCGACGCGAAGGAGCAGCGGCTCTACTCCGAGCTCCCTCCGGATGTCCGAGCTCCTCACCCTATCTCTAAGGCTGAGCCCGGCCACCCTACGGAGGAAGCTCATTTCGGCCGCTTGTATACGCGATCTCGTTCTTTCGGTCACTATCCAGAGCTCGTGACCATAGGTCCGGCTCAGCTCCCTCTTCACCACAACGGTCCGGTGCAACGCCCGCATTACTGCTGACGCTGCACCGATCCGCCTGTCGATCTCACGCTCCCTTCTACCCTCACTCGTGAACAAGACCCCGAGATACATGGATTTGTGAAAGTAATAAAAAGGGGTGAAAACAAGGTGAAAGTAGCATTTACAAATGTATCTTACTTCAGTCATATTTATCTCTGTCGTGCTATAAGAATGTGGTTGATTTGTTGCTTAAGGTACATCCCTGTTTCTGTCCTAATTTGGTTTTCTCAAGCATAACCCTTTAATCAATCACTATGACAAACCTTTGGAAGTTCATTTGTTTATCAAGTGACATGACACATCATTGGACAATGATGATAAATTATTGTCATATTTTTCAAAGTTCTGGCCAATTGTATGGTGGGGAAAAGCTTTCGGTCCTCTTCACGATGGTGAAACCCTTATTGCTGGCATCACGCCACCCTCAGTCTGGCTCAGGGAAGCCATGTCCTCACTCACAAACACAAGATCATATCTCTGGCTCTCTATTCTCTCCTGAGCATGTTCAGCATTGAGGGAAAGCAACCGAAACCGAAGAATTCAGCTTTGAGTTGGATCGGTCACAGACCAGTTTCTGTCCCAGGATGAAAGTACTCTAGTGTGCTGGGATTGGCTGGCCTCTCCTGCTATTTTTTTGTTCAACTTTACCTCATCTATTTCTGCCCTTCTAACCAGTCTACAGAAACACATGAAATAAAATGCGCTGTCAGTTGAATGCGAACATAGTGGAATATGTGATGATAAGAAGCCCATCTCGGCCCATTTAAATCATTTAAATGCTGTCGAGACCAGGGTCATCAACTACTCGCCTGAGGGCCAGATTCTTTCAAGAAATTTTGCACACTGGCCAAACATATTTCCTCATAGGTGCCATTCATAAAACAGCTCCTGAATAAGTTGTGCTGTTTCTTTTGTGTGTATCAATGAAGAGGATGGCCTCCGTGCATAACCATTATTTATTATGGCATGGCTTGCGGAAGGTATGCTGATGCTGTGCAGGTGCAGACCTGGAGATTATCTAAATTTCTGAAGCATCTGTAGAAGTTTTTCTTCTTTGTGATCAAAGGGCCCAGGATTATATGTACGGCGGGCTGCATCCGCCCTCTGGGCTGCTGGTGCCCTCCTCTAGAGAGCATCACAGCGCCTCCTCCCTCAGGACTCTGCTTAAGAGCGAAGCGCTTATCCCCGTGGCCTATGAGCAGACAGGCCGTTTGATCCGCCGACTCTCTTTGAATGCTCGCGTCCAAAAGCCTTGAGAAGGGCCAGGATGACCCCTGTAATTTCGGGAGAAGTAGTCCTTGTAAAACCGCTGGAAGACCCGCTCCGGAGTGTTTTAATTATTTATTTATTTCTTTAAAGCTTTCCTGAATTCGCATTTGTTACACGTTCCCCATGAAGGCCCCTGCCAGCTAACTTTAGAATAAATGGCTGTGGAGCTCATTTTGTTTCCTGTGCAGGAGGTGAGTCTCTCTCCCCCCCCTCCCCTGCATTATTCAAAAGTGGGTCAGCAGATGTCAGAGAGTTTGAGTTGGAGAGAGGTTTAGGAGAGAGTGAGTGTGAGACCGAGAGAGGAAGAGAGGGAGAGAGAGACAGAGAGGGAGAGAGGGTGGGGTCAGCCAAGACTAACAGTTTGGTTTTGCTTGTGTGGGCTGAGCGAGAGGGAGAGATGGACCTTTCGGACAAACCTTTCGTGCAGAGGCCTCTTTTTCCTTAATCTGAAGCAGAGCTTGGTGCCGTTTGATATGAAGCCTGCAATGGACTGGGTCTGCCTCCCATGCCCCCCCCAATACTTTTTCAGTAAATACGAACAGGTATTTTTTGCTGTGGGGGGTGTTGGGGTATTTTTAGCTCATAGAATGTGTGCTTTTTGGTGTGTCCCTGTGAGCTGTGAGACCCTGACTATGGATTACTCAAAAGAAAGATGATGTCTGTGAACCAGTAATTCCTCTGTTTATCATTTAATAAAACACTGAAAGATTTACGAGTAGGTGAATATATAGTTATAACATCGAATGCACACTAATGGGTTTGATCTAGAAGTTGTACTAAATCATCAAACAGTCGTGTATTGTCGATGTATCGTCGAACATTGAATACTGAGATGTTGCTGGTAAGAGGCTATTAGCCCATCACAAGCCACACTGTAGCTGAGCCTCTGAGAGGAGAAAACATGTAAAGACATGTCTATTTTCCTGTAAAGAAATTAAGTAAAGAAGACAATGCAGGCCTCTTTGTTACAAGTTTAGCTCAACATTGGATAGACGTTAAACTATTTGCTAATTCTCTTTGCTCCAGAATTTATTCAGTGAAATGCCGGACGTGCCTTTTTCAGGGTTTGCTCAGTTAATGAAATATTCTCGACCCTC